>NC_139825.1:9707855-9920355 GCF_963691815.1 Echiichthys vipera | reverse complement strand
ACAAATCCATCTGGGAACTCTTGTTTGGAGATCTTTTGGGTGGGGCGAAAATACTGGTTGCTGATTGGATAAACCATCTCTCTCACCAACGAGTCAAATCAACCAATCAGATAAACGAAGCGTATTACGTACTAACAGAGCATTGAGGCAAAGCACAGAGAGTAAACAACATGCTGGTCAAGAATATTTGCCGTTTGTGTAATGCAAATTTACGGATAAAAGAAACAATTTCAGGTGTCCGGTCCATATTCCAAAAGAAGGATCCAAGAGAAAAAACTTTAGCAAGCGGCTTGCTCTGGTCAAACTTCTCCACATTTTCTCCGCCGTACATTTCCAGACTGATCTGCGAGTAAAATACAATGAAGCTTGCGAGATCAGGATGGTCTCATGAGGCTACAGATTTGTATCATAAATGTCTGACTGCATTATGGAAAGATGGAGAAGTTTCCATTATCCTGCCATGCTTTGGTTTGTAGTGTGGTGTTTTTTTTTATTAAGAAAAGCCAAACTACTTAAAGTTGTACTCCTTAAGATGAGATATGTTTCTAGCGGCCTCTTTGGCAGTAAGATGTAACTGCAGGCGAGCCTGTTCTTTCAGAGCCTCCATCTTGTCACGTTCACGGTCACTATGTGTGTTGACTATTTACTTATCCTGCAAGCTTACGGATGTGTATTGACATGGACCAATCGTTGCAGTACCACGGGGAATCATGGGGGTAGTGTCCAGCACTGTACACAAAGAGTGCCGGGAATCACTGAGGATGCTCTTCTTTTTTGTTTTTTTGTTTTATTCTTTTTATTTTTTTCTACTATTATTTTACTCTATTTTGTCTCATTGCACCTTAAATATCTACGTATGTTATATATTCAATTACCTAGTTATTTACTGTGACTAAATGTCTGACATGGGTTGGTAGTGGAATTCATGTTGGGGTTTTTTATTTTTATTTTTCACTTTAAAGCAGATGCTCTTGCGCAGTATGCAACTGTTGTACTTTTCTTTACCCGTGTGCAAAAATTCAATAAAGACATTTTGAAAAAAAAAAAAAGAGTGCCATGAATAGCAGGAGCGAGCAAGTCATTAAAGCCCAGATGGACATACTGAAATACTGAAAGTTACGTTCCTCATCAATTTCTTTAATCTGTAAAACCAATGTCTGGAATTTTCCTTCCACACTCGCAATGTATTTAGTGTCTCACAGACCACCGCCGTCTACAACACTGCCCACCATTCTGCCCACCATACTGCCTCCTTCTCAACAGAAGCAGGATCATCATTTTCAATCAATCAATCGATCAATCGTTTTCAAACTTTATTGGAGTAACTTTTGAATCTAAAAGACGCCCTCTAGAGGATGTTTTGCTCAACGTCCATTCCACCATAAAGGATGCATGAAAGCAGAGGTGCAGAGGTCAATGCCGTTTAGAATGTTGATAACATATGTCTCTATTTACGCACGACAAGTCAAGTCAAGTTCCAGGTTAGCCGTAGTCAAGTCAAGTCAAATCAAATCAAGTCAAGGCACAGGTTAGGTCAATTCAGGTCACTAACCTGCATTATCTTGTCTCACATAAAGAGAAAAGACAAGGTATTAGTTCCTGTCTAATAAGTTAATTAATTTACCAAATTTTTTTTCATTCAATGAAATAAATCTAATAAAAAATTTAATTTAATTTTATCATTCAATGTCTTCTAAATGAAAAACACATCCCCTCCCCAAAACTTAAACAATGAAATACTGACAGACTGCAATGAAATCTTATTTTTTTCTAAAAACATATCCCCTCTCCAACCCCTTTAAATAGTTAATGTACAATAGATATGTACAAGATGGCGGCGCGCACGGGTGCAGCGGCTCTTAGCTCTCCAACTTGGTGTTTTGTTTTATTACTTTTTTTGTATGTTCTGTTGGACTTTTGCACTGCAGCCATCACATATAGTCGCCAGAACCTAATCGACCTGGGCCTAAGGCACACTGTGTCTGTAACTGGCGACTATCAGCAAAAACAAAACTTCCCGGAGGACATTGTGAGACCACCGGAATCTCCGTGGATGGTCATCCCGCCCAGGAAGCGCAGGAGGCGGCGGAGAGAGGGGAAGCAGAAGCGAGGATCCGGTCGGGCCCAGATGCTAGGCTACGTAAACAACCGCACAGGCCAGCATTACCAAGCCTCTTCATCTCCAACGCCAGATCCATCACCCATAAAATGGACGAACTGGAGCTACAGATGGCAACAACCAGTTTTGTGCGGAACTGCAGCGTTATTGTCATCACGGAGACGTGGCTTCACCCGCTGATTCCAGACGCTGCAGTTGAGCTAGCGGACCGCGCGCTACACCGGCAGGACAGAAACGGAGACTCGGGTAAGAGGAAGATTGAAGACCACTTCGCTGTGAATGACCCCAGAAAGATGTGGCAGGGAATAAATCACATAACCAATTACAGAAGCAACAACCAGGGGACTGCTAGGACTGACGCCTCGCTGGCAGAGGAGCTCAACCTCTTCTTTGCCCGCTTCGAGACAGACAGGTCCTCAGCAGCCACACCACTCCCACCTCCCTCCAGCACCGCCACACTGTCATTTCAGGAACATGAAGTGGGACGAGTGCTGAGGACAGTGAACCCCAGGAAGGCGGCCGGCCCTGACGGAGTACCTGGCAAGGTGCTCAGAGCGTGCGCTGACCAACTGACTGGAGTTTTCACAAGGATTTTTAACCAGTCCCTGGCACAGGCCACCATACCACCCTGCCTCAAAGCCTCCACAATCATCCCCGTCCCCAAGAAGATAGCAGTGGACAGCCCCAATGACTACAGACCCATTGCACTCACGCCTGTAGTCATGAAGTGCTTTGAAAGACTGGTCTCTCAGCACATCAGGGCCTGTCTGCCTCCCACTCTGGATCCCCATCAGTTTGCCTACAGGGCAAACAGATCCACCGAGGACGCCATCACCACAGCACTCCACACCGTGCTGAGCCACCTGGAGCACAGGGGGAGCTACGTGAGGATGCTCTTCCTGGACTTCAGCTCAGCATTCAACCACATCATCCCAGAGATCCTGGTGCAGAAACTCTCTCACCTGGGCCTCTCCACCCCCATCTGCCACTGGATTAAAGACTTCCTGACAAACCGACCACAGTCTGTCAGACTTGGCCCTCACATCTCCCCCGCGATCACCCTCAGCACAGGCTCTCCACAGGGATGTGTATTGAGTCCCCTTTTATTCACCCTATACACACACGACTGCTCCCCGACCCATCTCTCAAACACCTTCATCAAGTTTGCAGACGACACCACAGTGGTCGGTCTCATCTCAGGGGGAGACGAGTCCGACTACAGGGACGAGGTGAACAGACTGACGACGTGGTGTTCAGTAAACAACCTCCAACTGAACACCACAAAAACAAAAGAACTGGTACTGGACTTCAGGAAGGGCAGAGCGGACCCAGCCCCCCTTTACATCCACGGGGACTGTGTGGAAAGGGTCCACTCCATCAGGTTCCTGGGCGTGCAGATGGCCGATGACCTCTCCTGGACTGCAAACACCACGGCGGTGGTTAAGAAAGCCCAGCAGCGTCTCCACTTCCTGAGGGTGCTCAGGAGAAATAACCTGGAGGAGAAGCTGCTGGTGATGTTCTACAGAGCCGCCATAGAGAGCATCCTGACGTACTGCATTACAGCGTGGTACGCAGGGTGCTCAGCCGCAGACAGGAAGGCGCTACAGAGGGTCATCAACACAGCCCAGAAAATCACCGGGTGCCCTCTGCCCAGCCTGGAGGATATTGCCAGCTCTCGCTACCTCAGCAGAGCTGAAAACATTATCAAGGATTCCTTTCACCCCAGCAACCACCTGTTTGACCTGTTACCCTCAGGCCGACGCTACAGGTCACAAAAATCACGGACAAACAGACTCAGAGATAGCTTCTTTTCTAGAGCTATCACTGCAGTCAATAAAAAATAAAACAACGTAACAAATTACCTCAATGTCACAAATATTGATCACATTGATCAGATTCAAATTTTAGAATCTAAATAACTTAACAAAGTCACTTTAAACCTAAAAAAGCCACTTTAAAACTCTTGTGCAATAATAACATGTTCCACCCTAAATATACATATTTTATTTTAGTATAGTTCTAAATATACATATTTTATTTGAGTATAGTTCTGTTCTTCACCCATCTGTTAATACTGTTTATACTGTTCCCATCTGTCTATACTGTTCCCACCTGTTTATACCGTTCACATTATTATATTGTTTATACTATATTGTGTTTATTGCTTATATTATACTTTGCTTATTGTTTTATTATATATTATTTTTGCTAAAAATGTACCAAGGGGGAGTAGCACTCGAATTTCGTTGTATGCAAATGCAATGACAATAAAGGCTATTCTATTCTATTCTATTCTAAAAAGTGACAGACAAAAAAAGAGTTTCTCAATCAAAATGCGTTTAAGAAAACCTGTTTACTTTGGTGATTGGGTTAATCAGTGGTATCAATTGTTATCAACGTTAGTTGTGAGGGAACAGGCTTTATCAGGCTAACACTTGCATATAACAGCCCACACACATACGGTTAACATTACACACACTATTGAAAAACTGAAAACATAAAATGAACACAGACACGTATCTTATTTTTCTGTCAACTCATTGATTTTTTGTGGTCCATGCCTATGTTCCCACAGCCTTATGTTCCCACAGCCCTATGTATCCACAGCCCTATGTTCCCACAGCCTTATGTTCCCACAGCCATATGTATCCACAGCCCTATGTTCCCACAGCCTTATGTTTCCACAGCCTTATGTTCCCACAGCCATATGTATCCACAGCCCTATGTTCCCACAGCCTTATGTTCCCACAGCCCTATGTTCCCACAGCCTTATATTCCCACAGCCTTATGTTCCCACATCCTTATGATCCCACAGCCCTATGTTCCCACAGCCTTATGTTCCCACAGCCTTATGTTCCCACATCCTTATGATCCCACAGCCCTATGTTCCCACAGCCTTATGTTCCCACAGCCTTATGTTCCCACATCCTTATGATCACACAGCCCTATGTTCCCACAGCCTTATGTTCCCACATCCTTATGTTCCCACAGCCTTATGTTCCCACATCCTTATGATCCCACAGCCCTATGTTCCCACAGCCCTATGTTCACACAGCCTTATGTTCCCACAGCCCTATGTTCCCACAGCCTATGTTCCCACATCCTCATGTTCCCACAGCCTTATGTTCCCACATCCTTATGATCCCACATCCTCATGTTCCAACAGCCCTTATGTTCCCACATCCTATGTTCCCACATCCTTATGTTCCCACAGACTTATGTTCCCACATCTGTATGATCCCACAGCCCTATGTCCCCACAGCCTTATGATCCCACATCTTTATGATCCCACAGCCCTATGTTCCCACAGCCTTATGTTCCCACAGCCCTATGTTCCCACAGTCTTATGTTCCCACAGCCCTATGTTCCCACATCCTTATGATCCCACAGCCCTATGTTCCCACAGCCTTATGTTCCCACAGCCATATGTTGCCACATCCTTATGATCCCACAGCCCTATGTTCCCACAGCCTTATGTTCCCACATCCTTATGATCCCACAGCCCTATGTTCCCACAGCCTATGTTCCCACATCCTCATGTTCCCACATCCTTATGATCCCACAGCCCTATGTCCCCACAGCCTTATGATCCCACATCCTTATGATCCCACAGCCCTATGTTCCCACAGCCTTATGTCCCCACAGCCCTATGTTCCCACAGTCTTATGTTCCCACAGCCCTATGTTCCCACAGCCTTATGTTCCCACATCCTTATGATCCCACAGCCCTATGTTCCCACATCCTTATGATCCCACATCCTTATGATCCCACAGCCCTATGTTCCCACAGCCTTATGTTCCCACATCCTTATGATCCCACAGCCCTATGTCCCCACAGCCTTATGATCCCACATCCTTATGATCCCACAGCCCTATGTTCCCACAGCCTTATGTTCCCACAGCCCTATGTTCCCACAGTCTTATGTTCCCACAGCCCTATGTTCCCACATCCTTATGATCCCACAGCCCTATGTTCCCACAGCCTTATGTTCCCACAGCCATATGTTCCCACATCCTTATGATCCCACAGCCCTATGTTCCCACAGCCTTATGTTCCCACATCCTTATGATCCCCCAGCCCTATGTTCCCACAGCCTTATGCTAACCCTAGGGCCTAATTTTGAAAATAAATCTTATAATGTGGGAACATAGAGCCTTATTTTCAGTGAAAAAGAAAATGTTAGAAATGTGGGAACATAGGAATGAGTGCATAACATTTTGTAAGATATAGGAACCTACGTTGATTATATACTTTCAAAACACAGAGGCTTCTTATTATGTGTGACAGAAATTGCTGTCATCGTTTTAGGATGGAGAAATTATTGAAATTTGGTCACTAATAAGAAAATATACAGTAAATCTTGGTAATTTGGGTGAACCAACCCTTTAATACTGAATATAATCTATTTATCCCATCAACTGACTGGATCCGACTTTTCAACTGATTCTGGTCCTGGTGCTGTTGTCTCATCTCATTGACTGACTGATTCCGGCCACCGTCTATTCACAACTGCTTTCCAATTTGATTTCATTCTTCAGTAAAAACCACACAGTAGAGCAGGGGTTGAGCTTTTCTTCTGGAGTGAAGGACAAATAATGAGAATACCTGAATAAGTGTAGACTTGCCATTCACACAGCAGCTACTGACAACTATTCAGTCTGAAGAGATGCACAAGCAAAAGAAATGCAATGAAAAGAGACTTGCACTGGTTTCTTTCGAGGAAAAGCGGTGTAAACACAGGATTTGTAAACAAAATGGAAGATGAAGCAGTAGCTTCCCTGTTTGACTTAAGTTTCATTATAAGCCCTTGATGCAAGAGTGTCCTTACAGTATGTTGTGTGTTTAAAGGTTGGAATTTAACTAAGAGCGTGGCGAGAACTGTCTTCATGACAATTCCCCAGTCCCTCTCTGAACAGAGATGTACTGACAGTCGTGCAGCTTGAAATGTAAATAGGTCCATCGTTAATATTCAACCATCATCCCATACTCTGTTTTTGTGTCTGTGCATGTGTGTGTGTTAAGGGGGGGGGGGGGGGGTAAACAGTAGGGAATTGGAGTATTTGATCTGACTCCCCTTGGTTTAGTGTGAATCTCAGCAGCAGGAGTTCATCCGTGGGACAGTCAGTAGCACTGAGCATATCAGCTTCATTGCAGTGTTTGTCAGATTTTGGGCGTGTGTGTGTGATTGTCAGCTCCAGCATCTGTCTCTTTACATGTCACGCTCCTCCATCCCACACATTCAATACACCAGATATCACTGTGACATGCAAACACTATACCATGAAACTCCTACACATCCAAGTCATTGTGTGTGAGTGTGTGTGTCTTTTCAGGCTCTTTGTCTGTCACATTCACCGGTAAGTGAACCCATGTCCCTGAAAATCCAAATGACACAGTAAAGTGTTTTTGTCACCCATGAATCCAGGCATTTATCTTGGCAAAAACACACAAACACACACACACACACACACACACACACACACACACACACACACACACACACACACACACACACACACACACACACACACGTTTCCAATGTATATGTGCCAGTGTGTTAATCTGGCACTTTTTATGCCTGTTGGCACAGAGTGAGGGAGAATGGAGAGGGAAAAGGAGGAGAAGGAAGGGTTTGGGAGTTTCAAAGCCAGTAGCAGCTATATCAATCCTTTAATCCTTTCTAAAACTCTTTAAATACATTAAAATCAAACCAACAGAAATGTATAACTCCCACTATCCCTCCCAACAATCCGTTGACATAGTCACAGTAACCAACTAAGTAATGAAATAACATATGGCATAAGTAGATAAATAAGGTACAATGAAACAAAACAGAGCAACAACTGTAGATACCAGTAAAAATAATTAAAGTAACTTTTTAGACGGAGGGAGCCCAAAAAGAGCAGTCAGGGGATTTGGTTCCAAATTCCTGTTAAGAGCCTGTTTGAGGGTTTAGCATATATCGGACCAAAATTCAGCAAGCTTCGGGCACGTCCAGAACATGTGTGCGTGGTCGACTGGGAACTGCCTACAACAGTTACAAGCATCACTGTGACAAGGGTATATCTTAGCCAGTTTAGCATTGGTGAAATGAGCTCTATGAAGCACCTCCCCCTGCTATAGGCCGTGCCCGGCACGAATCGAGGAAGAGCAGACCGAGCACTGGTTTTAAACTTGTCTCCAGTGATCGTCTCCAGATTTAGATTTATTTAGGCTGTCCCATTCACTCTTTGTACATGTACAAGAAAGTAATGCACTGTAATTTGGATGTACTCCACGTAATTATTACTGTAGAAATTATGTCCGGAGCAAAGAAGGAAATCAGGTTTATGTAGTATAAGAGCACTAAAGATCTGCGTAGGAAGGAGGGTCGGGTTAGTGTATTGGTCCTGAAACTCCAAGTCCTTTTAGTACCTAAACTTAACCAACATGGTCACAGTGTAAAAGAAAACATCATCTTTCATAAGATACATCCATCTATCATCTTCAACTGTTTGTCCCTAACGGGGTCGCGGCGGGCTGGCGCCCATCCCAGCTGACATTGGGTGTGAGGCGGGGTACACCCTGGACAAGACGCCAGTCTATTGCAGGGCACATAGAGTCAAACAGAGACAGACAACAATTCACACCTATGGGCAATTTAGAGTCATCAATTAACCTAACACCTGCATGTCTTTGGATTGTGGGAGGAAGCAAGAGACCACAGAGAGAACCCACTCAAAGAACATGCAAACTCCACACAGAAGGGCCCCAGCCGGGATTTGAACCAGAAACCCTCTTGCTGTGAGGTGACAGTGCTTAGATGCAAGATATCATACGAATTGTTGTGCATACAAACCCACTGATGAGAATATGCTGATTTATTGCAGTTTCATTAAACATATGGTTAAGAGTGATGCAAAAAGTACAGAATATCCTGAGTTTGACTACACTTAATAAAATTCAACCATTTTAAGCCCAAATAACCCTGATGACCTCATTAGGATTATTTTCTCAGACTTGACTCTTGTTTTAACAGAGTAGTCCGTATTTATTGGGTATGGTGGGGAAAGGTTGTATGCATTCTGGATTCTGGGAGTAACTGGGACATGGTGAAATCCAGATGATTTGGAAATAAAGGTCCCTAAAGTCAAATGTTTCCTTTCGTGTCATTGCTGATCAGCCTACCTACAGATAGCCTATTTTCTGAGGTAAATCAGAATTTAAATATAAATGTGTGCAACAGGGATGCAAAGGACATGTCCTGATCAAAAATAACACCCAGATTCCTTACTGTGGTGCTGGAGGACAACACAACATCATCCAGAGTAACAATGTCTTTAGCTATTGAGTTTCGGAGGCCTTTGGGGCCAAGTACAATGACTTCAGTTTTGTCTGAGTTTAACATCAGAAAATTGCAGGTCATCCAACTTTTTATTTCCTTAATGCACATTTGAAGTTTATCTAACTGATCAGTTTCTTCTGGTTTGATCGACAAATATAATTGTGTTTCATCAGCATAACAATGAAAGATTATGGAGTGCCTCCTTATAATATTTCCTAAGGGAAGCATATATAAGGTGAATAGAATCGGCCTAAGGACAGAACCATGTGGGACTCCGTGACTGACTTTAGTGTGCATGGAGGATTTGTCATTGACATGTACCAACTGAGATCTATCTGATAAATATGACTTAAACCAGCTCAGTGCGGTTCCTTTAATGCCAATTAGATGCTTCAGTCTCTGTAGCAGGAGGTGAGGGTCAATAGTGTCGAAGGCAGCACTAAGATCTAGTAAAACAAGTACAGAGACAAGTCCTTTGTCTGAAGCTATTAGAAGGTCGTTAGTAATTTTTACCAGTGCTGTCTCAGTGCTATGATTCACTCTAAATCCTGACTGGAAGTCCTCAAATAACTCATTATTATGTAAAAAGTCACACTCGAGGATCTTAGAGAGAAAAGGAAGACTACATATAGGTCTATAATTGGCTAGTACCTCAGGATCAAGACTCAGCTTTTTAAGAAGAGGTTTAATTACAGCTACTTTAAAAGAATGTGGTACATAACCTGCTGATAAAGACATATCAATCATATCTAGTACAGGAGAGCTAACTAAAGGCAACACTACTTTAAGTAACCTAGTTGGAATAGAGACAAGTAGAGGGCTTTGATGCCGAAATAGTAGAGGTTAATTTGTTACGGTCAATTGTAGAAAAGCAGTCCAAGAATATATCAGGTCGTATAGTTGTTTCTAAAGTTCCTGGGTTTGAAGAAAAATTGGTTCCAAGCGAGTAGATTTTGTCTCTAATAGTTATAATTTTGTCATTAAAGAAGGTCATGAAGTCGTTACTACAGATGGTTATAGGAATACATGGCTCAATAGAGCTGTGGCTCTCTTGTTTTATACTTTCTTGACAAACTAAGCAAGATTCCTCCAATTTAGTGGAACGCCATTTACTTTACTACTCGCGATTCTCGTTTTAATTCACAGGTTTGTGAGTTATACCATGGAGCTAACTTCCTCTGTTTCATTATCTTCTTTTTTAAAGGAGCAACAGAGTCAAGTGTTGTTCGTAGTGAGCCTGCACAGTGTCAACGAGGTGATCAATTTCAGAGCAACTAACGTTAGTACAGGAATCTTGAATATTAGGATAAGGCATTAAATTAAATGCAGATGGAATCGCTTCCTTAAATTTAGTTACAGCACTATCAGATAAACATCTAGTGTAGAAACTTTTGCCCAGAGGTGAGTAGTCTTTTAATATAAATTCAAAAGTTATTAAATAATGGTCTGATAAAATAGGATTCTGTGGAAAGACTATTAAGTCATTGATTTCCACACCATAAGCCAAAAAAAGGTCGAGGGTGTGATTAAAACAGTGAGTAGGTTTATGTACACTCTGACTAAAACCAATTGAATCTAATAGAGGGATAAACGCAGTACTAAGGCTATTATTAACAACGTCCATGTGAATATTAAAATCTCCTACAATGATTACTTTATCAGATTTAAGGACTAAATTTGGCAGAAACTCTGAGAATTCAGATAGAAATTCAGAGTATGGACCAGGAGCACGGTACACTATAACAAGTATAATTGGCTGCACAGTTTTCCAGGTTGAATGTGAAAGACTATGAACAAAACTTTCAAATGAATTATAATTTAGCAAATGTTATCCAAACAGGAAGAAGTACTTTTGTTTGAGACTCTTTTCAACCCTGTATAAATACCCATTTGGTAGTTAAGTTAAAAACAGAACAACATAAATCTTCATTCATTATCAGTCAATGAAGAAAAACGCGCCTCTACATGCACATAGAGCCTGTTGTTTGTTTTGCAAAAATCCACAGTGCCCGTGTCACTGTCCACTCAGCACAGAGATGACTCTCAGGCACACACCACAGACCCCCGCCTGCGCATGTTCCAATACCACAGGCACATGCTTAAACTAGATGTAAGTTAAATGACTCTAGCAGTTGCTATCTGTGAGTAAGTTAGCCAGCCTACCACCATGTAGCATGTACTCAATGCCGTTTATCGATGAGAGAAGATACGGGTGCGTTCAGTGGAATCTGGTGCATGTGCACTGACGAGAACTTGTTGGAGAGAGCGGAGGAGCTCGGTTGTAGTGGGGGAGGGCGTGAGAGTTGTTAACATTTGACTAAGTCAACTCGATCTGCCAAACTTGCCGACAGCAGCTTTAAGTTTTGTGATTTCATTTTTTTCTCATTTAAAGATAGTGTATGAAATGCTAAAAAGCTCTTCTGTTCTTTTTTTCATAAGGAAGATTTCTTTGGGGAATACACAAAAACAAAATCAATGACAACAAAAAACAACATCTACAGTATAACGGTATTGGCCCATAATTTCACAATCGGTGCATCCCTAGTTGGAGACTGTTGACATCCAGATTGAGGGTAAACAGCGACAGTATGTGTGTGTGTGTTTGTGTATAAAAAGAATATGGAGTGCTGGCGCCTCTTGATGCTGCATTTCTCTTTGTCCTCCCATGGTGAGGAGCTCATCATCAGAATAGCGCTCTCCTCTTTTTCTCCCTCTCTCTCTCTCAACACTTGTTGAGGAGCTGTCATCTCTTTCTCTCCCTTCCTCTCGACTCCCTCTTTTCCAGCTCTGTCATCTTTCCAGCGTGGCTGCAGGGGCGGATCAAAGCCGAGTGGAGGCGGAGGGAGATAGGGGTGTATAGAGAGAGGAAGAGCAGGATGAAGCTGGAGTATTTTTTTTTTTTTGCGGGTGAAAGAGAGTTCAGGGTATCTCTGTGACACACATACAGCCCCCCCCCCCCCCCCCCCCCGCTGAAATATGCTGCTATAAGTGAGCTGAGGTCTGAGCTGCTGCGGCAAACCAGCTTATCGTCGGCAGACATGAATGATAAAACAATTATAAATACATGTTGACGAGTAACAAATATCTGGCTGAATTTCGATATCACAATCTGTTTAACCAGTACTTTAAAAAACAGATTTTGTCAGTCTGATCCTGTGGAAAGGTTAAATCAGATCTACCAGAAGTCATAACAGATCTTCACTCTCTCTCACACAGACACACAAACACACACACACGCGCGCGCGCACACACACACACACACACACACACACACACACACACACACACACACACACACACACACACACACATACACACACACATTCAGACAGACACGGTGGATGCCTTTTAATGATGATTTTTCATGTTCCCATGTGCACATTTAGCACAGTTTTATTTCCTGCCACAAGGTGACAGCCTTGGATGATCTGACAACAAACTGTTTATTACAGGACCTCACATAACAACCCAGAAAATCACCTCACCATTCACCGTGAATGGTTAATCATATGTTAGGATAGCATGATTTTAAGCACATTAATGTGAGATTAAAATATAATATCAGGCAGTGGCATATTCATGTGGCTCTGTTGTAAAATGTGAGAATGAAGCAAAAGTTTTATTAAATTTACTATATTTGACTGTGAAATTCAGTTTTAGTGTCACAAATAGATGCAATTTACAGATCTTAAGTTGAAATAATTTTAAGCAAAATGGGAAAATTTGTCATGATGTTGGTAGTGGGGAAATGTAACAAGTACTGTACTTAAGTGAAATGTTACTGGGGAGGCAGGAGCTCTGTTGGGACCTGAAGGGTTTCCCGTTCAAGTCTGTTGTAAGTATAGAGCGTGAAATGGTAGCTTGAGACAGGCAGTCCTTATTCACTGTACATATATATAACTACAAAAAGTAATGCACTGTTATTCATATGTAATCCACGTATTCATTACAGTAGAAAGGACATCTGGAGCAAAGACGTGATGTTGTATAAAACCACTAAACTCTGCTATTGAGGAGGGTCAGGGTGGTACCTTTTTTCTAATCTTAACAACAATTGATGTGATGCCTATCCCTAACTGTCACCTCTTGTTTCCTAAACGTAACCGTTGCGATCAACTTCTGGCCGATGTTTTATGGCATTAAATAGAATGTCATGTTTTGTATGATATCATGTGAATTTTTGTGCATAACTTATATATATTACATATAATACATCAGTTAACCTCATTAATTATTCCACCAGATGTTTTTCTTTTTCCAGTCTTTTCCTATCCCTCAAAGATTTTATATTGTCTTTGTGCTGTTTTCAATTAAATATGGGGTTTCAATGTTTTGCAAACAATCACATTCTGTTTCTATTTACATTTTACACAGCGTCCTGACTCCTTTGGAAATGGGGTTGTATTTAGACAGTGAATATCTTGTCTCTCAGTAAAGATTGAGTTACAACTCTGGACTAATGCAAGACGTAAAGCAATGAATTAACATTGATTATTGATTAAATATTTTATTTTAAATTTTGATTAGCATACTTGGAAATATGAATGCACATGTCTCAGCAAATAATTAATTAATTAAAAGTTAATTAATTAATTATTTGCTGCTGATACTTATTTATAATAATTGAATAAGTATTTATCTAATACTTATTTAGTATTAGACCCTGTAGAGATGTCAGTTTGAAATATTTTACTGTATAAGAATATATTGGCTTAAAGGGGAATATTCCCCCATGTATTTCTATGTAAGTGACTAATGGTAACAAGCGTTTTCAGAGAGTAAAAAAAGGAAAAATGTGTCCAGTATTGAGTCGAGCACTGAGTGGAGACTCTGCAAGGAGCAGTGTATCCGGAGTTATCCATCCATGCATCCAACTAGCCACAACCCCTGCCTGTCCTAAACAACGGGAATGTTCACTTCTTGAAGTGTAACTCCACATTTTGTTGCCAGAGATGCGCCAGAAACACTGTTTTATGAATATTATTTTGGATAACACAAAGCTATGTTTAACAACAATCTCTCTCTGCCGGTGCGTCTCTCTCTGAAGATCCACTCTAGTCATTTCAGAACGACTTCACTACCTTTCCAGATGGAAGTTAGACACTTATGGTAACAATTTGAGCCTGTCTGTGGCAAAAACAAGCTTTTTTTTAGCAACCTTTTATTGTTGGTGCAGAAAAACCCTTTTTGAATACATTGCAGTCCGGTTCAGCGGCCAGACAGTGCTTACGCTCAGTACAGCGCCAATTACCCAAAAAGTTTTTGCCATTACTCACTTAGACAGACATACATGAGGAAATGGTTAATTAAAAAAAATCCCCTTTAATTATCGGAAATTACTTAATATATCAAACAGTACTTTTGTTTGACCCATATGTTATATCACTTTTATTCTCTTTCTGAGAGAAATACCTGAACTCAGACTCATCCACCAAAGTTTTCCAACACTTGGCTGGAGGAACAAAGAGGCCCATAGTTCCAGTGTCGACTCTGCTGTTGAGCAATAGCCTGCAGCTTCCTGTGGCAGCCTGTCTCACATTGAGGTATAGAGCTGTCACACTGTCTGACTGCCACACACTGCTAAGAGCACACACACTGCTGCTGGGGGAAAATATGGTGTTAAAAGTGCAATGCAATAGTACAACTCGAGCATTAAGGGTTGCTTTTTGTCTGTTTTTTGCTTATTATCTAATATTTAGCCTACACTGTTGTATGCTGTCCCCCAGTGGGAGATGCATTATTAAAAATGTGATTACTTGATTGCCTTGAATAATGATTGCTATTGTGCATGCAGTGGATGCTGTATGCTGTGAGTTGTCTTTGATTGTGCGTGGCACACTAATGTCATGCTGTGTAACTAATTATAAATGACCTCCTCTGCAGAACTCATCTTTTGTGTGTGTGTGTGTGTGTGTGTGTGTGTGTGTGTGTGTGTGTGTGTGTGTGCATTACTATAATGGTGGTAACCTCAGGAGCACAATAAGTAGGTCAAGATTAGAAATGAAGAGGAGGACGTGTCTTTGCCAACGTTCTCTCCATATAAAATCCATTAACATCTAGAAAGATAACCATGATGGTAACTTCACTCTATAACACATAATGGAGTCTGTTCCTGCTCTGGAGCAAAGGCTGTTTGGTAAAATTTCTTAATGAGTAAAATCTATCACCTTTTACATTCTTTTCCCATTGTTATGCCTCAACTTAACTTTACGTCACATGTACTCGAAAGCTCCTCACGAGCTCAGTCAGTCAGAGTGCAATGACAACACATCAGAATGCCTAAACAACAAAATAGGGCGATTACCAGTGAATCCAAAAATAACAAATATGACTGCTCAACCCGTCCTAATCCCAGCTGTCGCATATATTCCAATATGGTGCCGGTGTGATGGCAGCCTGTCGCGTGCAGCCGCATGTAGTGTTTTTGTTTATTTAGTATTTTAGTGGACTACTCATAAGTGTTATAGCTACAACCATTGCGTACTGTTGAATACTTAAACTTAAACAAGACTGTTACCATAACAAGAAACAAGCGGAGGTTGGAGAGAACATGGAGAGAGATTTTTAAACCAGCCCTACCATCTATCACCATGGGAAATGTTCGCTGCCTAACAAACAAATCTGACGAATTAGAAACCCTAGTAAGGTACCAGAAATTGTACCGGGAGAGCACCATCGTGTGCCTGACAAAGTTCTGTTGTCAGTTTCACCGGCTTCAGGACGAAACGAGCGGACAGGGACAAGCTGTCGGTAAGCAGAAGTGAGGGGGACTTCTACTGCTCATTAACAACAAGTGGTGTAACCCTAATAATGGTACTATCAAAGAACAGCTATGCGAGTCTGGCTGATGAACTGAACAATTTTTTCAACAGATTTGACAGCCCCAAAGGCTACTGAAGACTTGCTCTTCAGAGTTGTATGGTATCTTAGCACACCTATTAACCCTGAGCTTGCGCCTAAAGAAGGACCCAAGGCTGTGGAAAACATCTTGCCTGGTACCCGTTCCAAAAAAACACCCATCCAGTTCACCACAATGACTACAGACCAGTAGTGCTAACCTCACATATTATGCAGACTTGTCCTCTTCTACATCAGGACTAGTGTGTCAACTTGAATGGATCCTTTACAGTTTGCATAGCAGCCCAACATCAGTGTCGATGATGCCTCATTTACATGCTGCAGAGGGTGTACACACATCTGGACACCCCTGATGCATCTGTAAGGATTACATTCTTTGACTTCTCAAGCTACTTTAACACAATTCAGCCCCGACTGCTAGGGTAGAAGATTGAGAAGATGAAGGTGGATCCATTACTGGTACTGTGGTGTTTGGCTTACCTTTTACTCAGACCACAGTACATGCGACTACAGAACAATGTCTCAAACACCATCCTGAGCAGCACAGGGGATCCACAAGGAACAGTGATGGCTCTATTCCTACACAGTGGATTTCCAACACAGCACCAACAGCTGCTTTCTGCAGAAATCCTCAGATGACACAGCTGTTGTCAGCCTCATCAAAGGAGGCTACAAGGAGATACAAATGAAGGAGATAGTTGTGGATTTCAGGAGGGGGAGGAGGACTCAACCAACACCAATCAACATCAGGGGCACGGAAGTGGAGGTGGTCGCCAACTACAGGTACTTCGGTGTGCAGCTGTCATATGAGTCATATGGAGGCGATGTACAGGAAGGGTCAAAGTCGACTGTATTTCCTATGGAGACTAAGGTCATTTAACATCTGCCAAGCCCTGCTGTGCACTGTCTACCACTCAGTGGTGGCCAGTGCTCTGTTTATTGCTGTGGACTGTTGAGGAGAAGGCGCCCACAAAGCGGGCAAAAACAGACCGGACAAACTGATCAGGAAGGCTGGCTCAGTGGTTGGGGCTGAGCAACTAATGGTCCAGCAGGTGGCGGAGGCGAGAACTCTAAACAAACTGGGTTCAGTAATGACCAACTTCACTCACCCACTGAACCAGAGCAGGACCTTCAGTCAGAGACTGATTGTACCAATGTGCAAAACCCTGAGGTTTAGAAATTCTTGTATACCAGCTGCTATAAGGTTTGACAATGCACAAAAATACCTTTGTACTTTTAAAAAAAGTTTTTATTTATTGATTGTACTTTAAACTCATTATGTATTGAAGCTATCTGAGGAAATGTTCGACACTGTAATTTCCTGTAAAGGATTATTAAAGGATCTATTTATCTGCCGTTTTGTCAGGACCCTTCAGAGTCACTTGTCAATGCACCGGATGATCGCTCAACTACAATCACTGTTTTAAACATGGGGAACATTTTGTTAACGCTGTGAATTCAAATAAAACTATGTGGGATATGAACCTTTGTCTTCTGGGTGAAAGTCAATGTATTCGTTGGAACCATGCACAACCTCCTCCCTACACGGACTTTGTTGCCCTTTATCCTGGAGTTAATCTTTTAATTTTCGTACATGTGAATAGAATAACAACATAAATAGAAATAATGTAAAGAAAAGGAAAAAATCAACAAAAAAACATCAAATAATAATAATAATTACATTATTTTGTTGTTATTTTTTGCCAGTAATGAAACACAAAATAACCAACAAAATATTTAAACAGTTTAACATGTCTGAAAAGGAGTAGTAAGAAGAATAACTTATTTAATACTACCCCTTCTCCATTTTCAAACTTTATCACATATTGAAATCCTTTTTAAATCTATTTCATAATATATACTGTAGTTTAGACATTTTGCCCAGAAACTTTTATTTTATTTAGTATATATTCATAATCTGTGATTATGGTTTCATTCTTCCTCTCTGTACTCTGTGAAATTCCTTTTTTTCACACTTTTTTAACTGAATCAGACTTGCACATTGCCTCATCTCAACACTCATACTGTACCACATTCTTACCCCCCAAATTGAAATACAGAAACTTTTCATTATCATACGCACTATGACAGTTTTCAAATCTATTTCCCCCCTCAGATTATTACCCCCTTCTCTACTGAAAAATAGTCTTTCTAAATGACCAGGTAATAAATTATTATTTGCTTTGAACTTTATTTTTGCCATTTTTAATTCTATGATATTGATGCATTTTATTGTTTTTGACTTAAAAAAAAAGAATTTGTGTGGTCTCAATATACAGCTTTGTGAACTATTCTCATAGATCTTTTTTGAAGTATAGTTAGTGATTGCAATGTAGATTTATATGTGTTTCCCCAGACTTATGCGCAGTAAATGAAATATGGAAAAACCAGGGAACAGTATGGGATATGTAGTGACTTGCGACCAGAATATGCTTAGCTTTGCTCAATATTGAAACGCTTCTTGACAGTTTAGATTGTACATGTTTTATGTGAGTTTTCCAATTCACCTGTCATCTATTATCACACCAATACATTTAATTCAATTTATCTTTCAATGTCCACTCCCGCTATCTTTATCTCTACTTGAGAATGTATTTTAAAATTGAAAAGACTATGAATTTAGTGTTGGACAAATTTAGTGACTATTCATTTTTGTCTAACCAGCCTTTTATCTTGTCCATTTCAAGGGTTATTACCTCTAATAGTCTCTGCAGATGAGCCCCAGAACAAAAAATACTTGTGTCATCTGCAAATAATACCAGCTTGAGCACCTTTGAAACTTTACAAATGTCATTAATGTACAGGATAAACAACTGAGGACCCAGTACTGACCCCTGTGGCACACCACATGTAATATCCAAACTTTGTCAACACACAAACATCAATATAAAGTGAGAGACTGGAAGGAGACATTTTGGGATTTGTCTGAAGAAGGTGTAGTGAGAGCTTCTGTCAATTTGTGTTAAAAAAATTCCCCCTTGATTGCTGTGAGAATTCTCTGGTGACTCCTTCTTGTAGACCTTTCTATTTTAATAATACATCGTTCTGCAACACAATGGTGACCCCCACGTGATCGGTTTGGACCTGCTCGCTTGGGCGGTTGGCTGGTTTTCATCATCGATTTCAATTATGTGTGTGTGTGGATGAATGGTAATTTTTGTGTGTGGATGTGTGTTTCAGAAAAAAACAGACTGAATTGTCGAATTGGCCTCAGAGAATATTTCTAAAGAGTTTGGGAATAAAAATATGGAGGGGCGTGCGCTTTAGAGTCTGTCTATGAAGGTCACACCCACATGCTGACCCGCTACCGCCACGGGCTGATCACCGTGGTACTACAAAGTCAATTAAATCATCTATATATACGTGAAAGGAAATTCACTAACAATTGAGCAGGATCTGTTTGAGCACTGGATAAAGATAGGAAAACACACACACACAGCAAAAATAAAAAGTGTCTCAAAAGGTCTATTGGAAGGCTCACAAATAAAGTAATTCAGTCGGTTATGGGAACACACTGCTTAACCCCCACAGAAAAAAAACTAAAACAAAAAAACCTCATATAACCACTGCATGTACGATATGTAAAGCACCAATTAATAAAGGAAAGTTACTGTTGTACTATTTTCTAAACAGAAAGAGTGTCAAAAATAATATCAGAATAATATAATGTATACATAATTCTGTAAAGTTGAAATTTAGGAGTTAGGTGTGCCTTGGAGGCCCGCCATTTTAAAACTTAATCACCATTTTGAATCAAACGCTGCGCAGTTTAAATTCTTGGTAGACGTCACTTCTGTCAGGAGTGGTATGGAAGCCTGTCATACATGAAGCTGGGTGTAACAGATAGCACCAGCTGAGAGGGCCTAGCAGTTAGCCATAGGCCCAGAGAGCGTAGGAATGATATTGATTGGTCAATATTATTGAACTACTATGTCATGACTGTTCATGTAAAAAATGTACATGTAAAAAGGAATTTTGGTTTGTTTTTTGTCTGTCAGTGGCTGCTTTTGTAAATTGCTGTTTTTGATTAGAGTTGTTAAAGAGCCCATCAACTGTTCAATCCCTAGCCTTTGCCACAACATAAGTAACATAATTAGCATCTTGTCACGAACAAGACACCATCAGAGCTGCATCTTCTCTCCTGGCAAAAGACGCATGGCTAGCACCCAAAACCAAGAGATCCTTTGATCCATAATTCGGTTTGTGCAGTCTTTGTTAGGGCTGAGGTGCAGCTGGGGGTGTCTGAAAATTCTTCCAAAAAGAACCTGACTGAAGTACTGAGACAAGGAATTTGCACAGTTGTCTACATGCTTACTAACATATGTTAACAGAGACAGGAAGTCTCTGGGTGTCCGAATCTGTTTTTTCTAAGGAAAATAATAGTTTTGTGAAATTGTTTAAAATGTATTTACTAGACTAAGAGGAGTGTATTAAATAGGGCATTTAATAAACTGTAAGAAAACAATCTTATCTGTGATATAGATATATTATAAATACTATACAGAACTACAACTGAACTCCTCCAGCATCTGGACTCTGCAGGATCCTACGTCAGGATCCTGTTTGTGGACTTCAGCTCTGCATTCAACACAATCATCCCGGCTCGTCTGCAGGACAAGCTTTCTCAACTCAACGTGCCAGACTCCACCTGCAGGTGGATCACCAACTTCCTGACGGACAGGAAGCAGCACGTGAGGCTGGGAAGCCTCACCTCTGACTCCAGGACGATCAGCACCGGCTCTCCTCAGGGCTGTGTTCTTTGCTTTTCTCCCTGTACACTAACAACTGCACCTCCAGTCACCAGTCCGTCAAGCTCCTTAAGTTTGCGGATGACACCACCCTCATTGGACTCATCTCTGGCGGGGATGAGTCTGCCTACAGATGGGAGACCGACCAACTGGTGACTTGGTGCAGGGAGAACAACCTGGAGCTAAATGCTTCAAAAACAGTGGAGATGACTATAGACTTCAGTAGAGCACAGCCCCACCCTCCCCCATCATCCTGTGTGACTCTCCAGTGGACACTGTGGAGTCCTTCCGCTTCCTGGGAACCATCATCTCCCTCAGGTGGGAGCCAAACATCAGCTCCATCATCAAGAAGGCTCAGCAGAGGATGTACTTCCTGAGGCAGCTGAAGAAGTTCAATCTACCGCGGACAATGCTGGTCTACTTCTACACCGCCATCATCAAGTCCATCCTCACCTCCTCCATCACCGTCTGGCACGCTGCTGCCTCTGCCAAGGACAGGTGCAGACTGCAGCGTATCATTCGTTCTGCAGAAAAGGTGATTGGCTGCAACCTCCCTTCTCTCCCAGAACTCTACTCTTCAAGGACCCTGAGGAGAGCAGGGAAGATAGCTGCTGATCCCTCCCACCCTGCCCACTACCTGTTTGAACCTCTCCCCTCTGGCCGGAGGCTGCGGTCCATCAGGACCAAAACCTCCCGCCACAAGAACGGTTTCTTCCCCTCTGCCATCAGGCTTTGGAATTCTGTTAAAGACACTTAACTGTCATTCGTTATATTAACGACATCTGGAACTCATACGTTATATTAATGTACCCAAATCACAGGTGTTATATTAACCCCCCCCCCCCCCCTTTTCACTGGACACTTTAACTTGCTACTACCACCTGCACTGGTCATACAAATACAGTCACTTATATTTAATGTATATAATTCAATGCCATATGTTTAGTCTTGCTCGTGTTCATGTTTATATTTATGTAGGCACTGTCAAATCAAGTCAAATTCCTAGCAATGAAAATTGTCTGGCAATAAACCTGATTCTGATTCTGATTCTGAACTGAAATAACTGCAATAAAAAGACATATTCTAGTTGTTAAAAGAGAGAGAGGAAACCGGGAAGGATGTGTTGTAAATATCTCAGATTAATAAGTATAAAGAAAGAAAAAAGTAACTGGAAACGAAGGTTAAAAATCCATGTAAAAAGACTTACGGACTGACTTAAGTGATTTAGATGTCTTAACTGTTGTAGTGGATAGCGTTAAAACTGTAGTGGATATTGTTTAAAACTATGTGTGTGAGTGAAAGAAAAAATCTGGGCACTAGAGGAAGTGAGAGCCTGCTGGACAGCAGGGGCGGAGCTAAAATCCAAAGACAGAGGGAGCAGGAAGTGCAGTAAGGCAAAGTAAGAGCTAATTAAAGTGCAAATAGGAAAAAAGTACATGTTAATAGCTTAACTAAAAAGTGACATTTAACAATTTAACATTAACATTAGTAATAAAATAACAACAATAATTCACTGAAATTAAAAACAATTAGGGAAGTTAGGTAAAGTATATTTGATTTAACAATTGAAATAAATAGTGAAGTCAATTGAAACTATATTCTAGCCTATGACCTTACTTAACAGACTCGTAGATTTTATAAAAACTCAGAATAAGGGACAGACACAAGTACAAGATTCTATTGAGAAATAACTGACAGATTAGTATTCTTAAATATCTGAAAAAACTGGCTGTGTGTTATAATTTAGAAACAAATAAATAATACAATATAATTAAGTAAAATAAGTCATAATTAAAAGAAAAATACATAAAGTAAGAATGAATGCAACACCGGCAATTATTCTGACAATTAAACATTCCAACAACAAGAAGGATATCATGACAGAACTGAGTCTTGACAGTACCCTCCCTCAACAAGCGCCTCCAGGCACTCCACCGGGCCTCCCTGGGTGGGTCCGGTAGAAATCCTGGATCAGAGACGGATCCAGTATAAGGGATCTGGAGACCCAGCTCCTCTCCTTTGGACTGTAGCTCTCCCAGTCCACCAAGTACTGGAAGCCCCGTCCACGGCGTCGCACGTCCAGAATGGAGCTCACTGTGAACGCCGGATGGCCATCAACGGTACAGGGGGGTGGAGGGGAGATGGCAGGCGGGCACAATGTTCTGGTGGTTACTGGCTTTAACTGGGACACATGGAAGGTTGGGTGGATCCTGAGGGACGCAGGGAGCTTCAGGCGGACAGCACTGGGGTTCACGATGGTTTCGATCTCGAAAGGACCAATAAATCGAGGAGCGAGTTTCTTAGAAGCGACATTCAGGGGAATGTTGTGGGAATTAAACCAAACCTTTTGTCCAGTTCTGTATTTAGGCGCAAGAATGCGATGGTGGTCTGAAGCAAGGCCCCTCGGGTCTCTCTCCAAATCCGACGTACTCTCCGGAGATGGTGTTGGACGGACGGAACAGCAATCTCAGCTTCCTGGGCCGGAAACAGAGGGGGTAAGTAGCCCAACAAAGCCTCGAAGGGGGACATACCTGTAGCGGTGCAGGTCAAGGATTGTGGGAGTATTCCACCCAGGAAAGTTGTGATGACCACGACGAGGGATTGCGGGCACAGATGCAGCGAAGAGCGGTCTCCAGGTCCTGATTTGCTCTCTCCGTTTGTCCATTAGACTGGGGATGGAACCCCGATGATAAACTGACCTTTGCTCCTAAGGCCTGGCAGAAGGCCTTCCAGACACGGGAGGTGAATTGGTGACCACGGTCTGAAACGATGTCCACCAGTATTCCGTGGAGGCGAAAGACACCAGGATTTGCGCCGTCTCCATGGCCGACGGCAGCTTAGGTAGCGGAACAAAATGAACCATCTTAGAAAAACGGTCACAATGGTGACAATAGTGTCTTTACCTTGGGAAACGGGAAGTCCAGTAACAAAATCCAAGGCGATATGGGACCATGGTCGACCAGATACCGGGAGAGGGCGGAGAAGACCTGCTGGGGGGGGATGAGAAGTCTTTCCTGAGCACAGACGGTGCAGGCCAGGACAAACTCCCGAGTATCAGTACCCATGGTCTTCCACCAGAAGTGACGGCGAAGAAGGG
This sequence comes from Echiichthys vipera, assembly GCF_963691815.1. Lineage (NCBI taxonomy): Eukaryota > Metazoa > Chordata > Actinopteri > Perciformes > Trachinidae > Echiichthys > Echiichthys vipera. The sequence goes on along the minus strand of NC_139825.1, from coordinate 9,896,209 downwards.
ACAGGGTCCTGGTGATTCCGGGATGACAGGAGAGACGAGAAGAGTGACCCCACTTGAGCACCTGGGAGCGAACGCCGGCGGGAACAAAATACGCACGCCCTGGTGGACCACCACCAGGGTCGGGGTTAGCGCGTTGAGCCTGTCTGACAATAGACTCGATCTCCCAGGTTAATGCTGCCATCACACAAGATGTGGGAACGATGTTATCCACACCGGTCTCCTCCTCCTCGGCTGGCCCAAACTGCCGAGAAAGGGCATCCGGCTTGATGTTCTTGCTACCAGGAATGTACGTTAGAGTAAAATTAAAACGTCCAAAGCCGATTATTACAAAACGCAGCTCCCCAGACTCGAGCCCTACCGGACAACAACCCAAGCACATAGGCTATCTTGGTGCTTTCATTAGCATATGTTAGAGGCTGCTGACCAAAAACCAGAGAGAATTGAAAGAGAAAAAATCCTGCATTCACCCAGTGTACCACAATAACGCTCTGGTGCCCGAACATAGGGTTCACGAAGGAGGAGAGTACTCACGGTAGTAGCGGGTGACTCAGCATTCACTGGAGCAGCAAGGAGAGGTCCTACCTGTGACTCCAAACGAGCTAAGCAGGCCGTCAACTTACCAGGATTCTCCAAGATTCCTTGTAGCGTTAGTGAATGTTTACCGAGCACTACTCCCTGGGATGTGACCGCGTGACGAACGGAAAAACCCTGGGGCTCAATGTCAGCGGGGTCCATGTTATGGCCGGACCATTCTGTCATGAACGGTACAGAAATAACACAAAAAGAGAGGACCCAATGCAATAAAAGTACAAACAAATATTTAATTACAATTACAAACAAACGCAAAACACTACAGGGAAAACAGGCAATAGTAATAACGAGGAAACAGGAACACGGGAAACTACGGAGAAATACAACGGTCCGGCGCTGCATGCCTGTCAGCTTAGGGTATAAGTAGTAGTCCAGGGGTCCGTTTCACAAAGCAGGTTTAGTGAAAACTCTGAGTCTGTTAACCCTGAAATGAGGGAAGTTTTTCCGTTCCACAAAGGGAGGTAACTCAAACCAGAGAAAGAGGGGTAACTCTAGCCTGTTTCACAGAGAGAGGTAACTTAAACTCTCGGTCAGTTACCATGGTAACATGCTCTCTGAACCTAACCTGGTCGGGACCAGGTTTTTCACAGCAAACCTTGGGTTTCTCTCTGTCTCCGCCCTCTTTCAGCCACACACGGTATTTGATTTCCTCATTCATTCCGTCAGCAGGCGAGTTTTGGGGTAGTATAGTTCTGCTATAGTTCCGTCGGATTTCTGAGAAAATCATTGCAAACATCAGTCAGTAGGCTGACATTAGAAGTTATATTAGGTGGCGACTATTTCCACTACCATGGCATGTCCTTTTGATAATGATCCCGTAGATGAAGGTGCAGCATTACTGCGCAGAGAATTAAATATTCGTCGGGAGATGATTATCAGACCACGCATAGACGTTCTTGCATTTCCAGTTATCTTTTTGAGCGGTACAGTTTCACGTCACAGTCCATCATTTACATACACAACCTCATCCGTCCTTACATTTCCAAAATTAACAACCAAAGTCATGCTCTCACATCCCAGCAGATATTGTGTGTTGCGCTGCATTTTTTTGCAAATGGGAGTTTTTTATACAACATGTAAAACAGCCACTTACGGTAATATTTACTTTACAATGTAAAACATGCTCAAAATGAGGTATCACCATGAGATTATGCTGAGGTTTTACTTGTTTGAACAATGTTTTTATGTTTCATCTTAAGCTGCTGCCAAGTGCGCTTCTCCCCCATGGGAATGCACCTAAATGAAATAAATGAATAGGCTCCCACCCAAGCAGTTTCCCCTGTGATATTATTGTGATTGCAAAGGACTACATTTAAACTTACGCATTGACCCAAGCAGCAATGTTCTCCCGCACCGTCTCCCTCTCTTTTGCTGCTGCAGCGGTGTTACACTTTCGGCGAAAAACCTACTCAAACTCCCGCATGAGCGCATTAATATTTCTAATTCCAGTGGTAGCGTAGCCCTCCTCTTTCCCGTTGCCATGGTGACTCTTCGAATCAGGGCTCCATTGATGCTGTCTTTTTATACCTGTGGTGCACGTGCTTAACTCCAGGTTAAACTACTCCGAGTTGATCAAACTAACTCAAATCAGCTGTTCTGGAACTGAAAACTCAGAGTTTCCTATCTCAGAGTAGATCAACTCAGAGTTCAGGGTTAGACTCAGAGTTTGTTGAACCTGCTTTGTGAAACGGACCCCAGGTGATTAGCGTAACAGACTGCAGCTTGGGGGAAATGCTTACCGGACCTAGACGACAGAAACAAGAGGAACACACACATGCAGGGAAACACAGACAGGGGGAGACAAACGCACACAAAAGGAAGAGAGGAGGATACTGACAAAACCGAGTCTTGACACTTTCTGAGAAATGGAAAACCTAACAAAGGGTTTAGATTTAGTATGGTGTGAGACTGTGAGGACATGAAGCTTCGTATTAAAGAATACAAAGGAAAAGATAAGTGTAATAAACGACAGCGAAAAAGAGAGAAAGAACTATTCAGATTTTCAGAGATATTCAGAGATGAAGGCATTAATTACAGTGAAAACATAAAGAGAATTCTAACAAATAAAAAGGCATGGAAAAGGAAAACGCCTAGATTAGCAACCGCCCTGAGAGGGGGGAGAACAGCGACAGTTGATAGGACATGCAATTACATTCACACCCCAGATAGATGCACTGACCCTGGTCAATATCCAACACTGATACGGGGGTCACTGGGGCATTACTCCCCTTGGCAAACCCAAGACCTTGAGGCATTGATCCACAGATTACCTGAAATCCACGAGGTAGCGAGCCGCTGGATAAAACACTTTGAGGAAGAAACATTGGGAAAGTTGCTCACACTGGGCGACATTAAATCAGTGTTGGCAAGAGTTTTGAGCATAACCATGATGGAAAATCTTCTATGCGACAATTGATGTGCATGGATTGCAGATCCAAGGGCCAATGGAACTGAGTTCAATGCTTACAGAAACCGCCTGTGGAAAGTCCTGAGAAAAGAGTACCCTGTCCAAACTGACCCTAAAGCATTGAAGGGTGAAATCCTCATTGACACAGAAAATCCAGCCATACACATCAGCTGAAAAGAGAGAAACAAGAAACTGAGGAGAAGGCTGAAAATAGCTCTCTGTTGATGAGTTTGTTCAGAACCTCAAATGCGGACGCGTTGCCAGGTTCAGTACAAAACAGACTGGATGAGACATTCAAATGAAACTTGCTTAACTGCAGCTAAGAGAACTGACTGATAAGACATGAGAAAAAGGTTCCCCATTTACCCTAACAGCAGGATTCGGGAGGTGAGACAACGGGAAAGCTGTCCAGAAAACCAGTTGCTGGATCACGAAAGGATGAAGGGGGGTTTAGGGATCAGCCACCAACATAGACAAACAGGCCGGTGTATCAGTGGGTGGGTGTGTTATTTCAAATTCAAAGGTTAAATATAATATTATATATATAATAGATTAAAATAAAATAAAAAATAATAATTGTTTACATTAACAGTTTGGGAACAGAATGTTTAAATAGAAAGGTAACCAGAAAGTGCATAAGTGTATTGGATTTGAGGATGTAACAGATTCAGTAGTTTAAAGGTTATGAAGCAAGAGAAGTTAAACATATTTATCAAAATCCTAAAAGCTACAAATCCACACTGAAAATTGATAGCCCAGTAAGATAGAGCTAAATCCAAACTTGAAGCCGCTAAAGGAGTTAAATATTTTTTAAATCTAAGGATTGCTAGACCAGTAATATTGTTTGACATAAATAGTCCCTGTAATACTCCAATATCACCAGTGTCACAGGCAGGTACATTCAAAATATTAACTGATTCAAGTCTGCAAGTGTAAGTAAAGCGAATTTTAATAGTGATTTGTGTTTAATTGTTTTAGCATTTCTGCGGCTGAAGAATACAGGATACCTATTCGTTTACATATAAAGACTGCGCAGTTCACCTACACCTAGAGTTATTAAAGGACACATTCAATGACTGTAAATGGTGTTTAAAAAGTAAAAGTGGCTATTTTGACATCATTAGCATCACCAGAGTCAACAAATAAATGTAGCACTTCGCAGCTGGGGGGGGGGGGTGAAGGTCATTGAGAAAGAATTGTTATTGTTAACCATGCTACTTCCTGATTCACACAGGATAGATCACTGTGCGAGGGGGGAGAGAATGAGAACAGTAAAACAGAATAATGTGAATTTGGGCCTTACACAATGAGTCGAAAATAAGTAAATAAAAAAGTAAATTCTAATGCCAATGGTTCAAAAATCTAGTATGCATTGAGATATCTCATGAAATACGTTTAGATCATAAATCAGCATGTACACAAAAGTAACTAGTGAGACCATATAACAGGCATAACAAAGAATGTTTAGACCTGCAGAGGTAAGGTGAAGTTATTGGAGGTAGTTAACCATCAAAGTTAAAATAACAGGATCGGTTTTGTTTTGCTGTCTATACTATTACGCTATGGCATGAGAACTAACAGAAGCATATATTTAACACTGTATGTTAACAGGCTGAGCTTTAACCTTTCAACCGCTGCAAATTAAGTTTGGAAAACATGTGAATGTACATACGATGAATGGAGAAATTAACGGTGTATATAGTGTTGTGTATTTGTGAGAAAACTTGACTCACTTCACTCAACGCTTTTCTGCTGGATCCAGGCACCAGCTGCCAGCTGTCCCTAAGCCCTGAACATGGCCTACATGGAGTAGGATCATCAGCCAGGTTAACCAACCAGTTACCAACCCAACTGAGCAGAACAAAGAGCGATCTGATTCCTCTTTTGTCTAAGAGCAAACAACAAGGACAATAACCTTTTCTTCAACCAGCTTCTTTTACAAGGACTAGCCACTGGCATTGAAGCAATGCAACGTATCTTTCCCATCTCATGGACTGGTAACTAACCACAAACTGGGCATTACTACATGTTATAAGACTGTATGAATGGCTAAGCAGAACTGTAATTTTGTTATATCCTGAATTATAACTTCTGAGATCTTCAGCCTGCTGGCTTTTGTGTGACTCAAAGACTTCCTGCTTTGCTACAGTGCGGACGCTTTTCTGCTTGCTCTCGCCTTTGCTTGCATTTTTTGCTACTATCTGCTACTATTTGCTTCTCCTCAATAAGAAACAAAGAGCAACAGCTCCTGGATACTTACAAAACCAGTGGGATTATATTTCTTTTAGATAACAGAGGCATTTTTCAATATTTTTACGACTTCCTCAACGCTAGGCAGGGAGGCCTACCATTCAAGATAAGCCTGAGCCTGTGCTACAGTGCTGAAGGTAATCACCAGAAGATGCCTCCCTTCTCTACGGAAGATTACCAAAAACTACTACAGAAGATTTTGCTGTTGGAAACAAAAATTAATCGGTTAGAAGTATTTATAGAAGTGAATGGATATTGTGACAACAATACCACTCTAGCACTGACTGAAAACAGTGGACAGGGGCATGCCAGAACCCAGCAAACTAGCAATGATGAAGCTACGAGGAAACGGGAGGTCCCTGTACAGGGTAATAAATCTACCAGCGATAATCCTCCCTGGAACACACTTGGGGCAAAGCCAAAGAGAAGACCACCTCCCTGCGACAAGGGAGAACGGATAACCGGGAGGACCCAGCGCCCCGATATCTCTGATCTGACCGGTTGGCCTGCGCTACCATCTCTATCCAGGCATAGCGCTTCATCAACTCCCCTGCCACGTAGGACACAGCAGCGGACAGCTGAGAAGAGGAAAAGTACCAAGAAACTTCCCCAGCAAACAAGTGTTCAACTAAAGAACAGGTTTGCTCCACTGTTGCCCGACAATGGATCCCCCTCTGATTGCCTGAATAACCCACCATCACCACGCAGAAGGGTAAGACCTGCTAACTTAAAACCACAGAGAAAGCTAACAAGTGGGCCTGAAGATCTGATTGTGGGTGACTTTTCTGTAAAAGATATGAAAGCAATAATAGCACCAAAGTACTCTGCTTTCCGAAGGATACGGTGTCTGACTTGGAAAAAAGAATCCTGGATATTGTGGCTGCACACCCAAATGTGAAAAATATCATTATGCACATTGGTTTTAATGACATTGAAAAACAACAATCAAGGGAGCTGAGCGAGCACTTCAATAAACTCTTTGAAACAGTCAGCGCTGTGAATGCTGAGGTGTTTATCAGTGGTCCTCTACCCCCGATCGGGACAGGAGCTGAGAGATTCAGTCGACTTTACTCGCTGAATGAGTGGCTCTCCAGCGCTTTTCTTGCTCGTTCAATGCATTTTATTGACAATTTTAGCTTTTTCTGGGACCGCAGGCATCTTTTTAAGGCAGACGGACTTTGTCTAAATAAGCTGGGAGTAAAGCTTTTCATGACCAACATGTCTTACTTCCTGCGTCATCCATCTATCATCACTGCCAAGGACAAGAGACAGGAGGAACCAACGGAAAAGACAGACACAACACAGCTTATCATGAACGTCGAAGGAGGACCACCATTGCAAAAGGAGAGCGCTGACCATGAGAGACACCGGAGCAAAGAGGAGACGTGTCCATCCCCCTCTACCTCCCCTTTCATTTCGAATGGGCGTGAAGATCCCTCCCCCACACCCCCCAAGCCTCCATCCAGGTCTCCATCCTTCTCCCTTCATCAAGTAAGCCTTTCTCCTCCCTTATCCCCCTTGGGGTTCTGGGAGCTACCCCCACCCACTCCCCGCCCTACTTCTATTTTTACCCCCCTTGACCGACCTCAGCGATCCCCCCCTCCCACCCCTCCACGAAGGCGTGCTTCACAAACCCTCAGCCCTACTCCGCCCCTCTTACGTAAACCCCCTCTACGCCCTCAACGTCCACCTTCAGTAGTTTGTTCCAGCTCTGACGCTGCTCACTCCTCCTACCCCTCATGGCCACCCCCGCCCTGCCCTGACAGCAGTCCTGAATATTACTGATACAGAAAAGGGTTCAGCAGTAGACCACATTATCAGCTGGGCCCAAGGCTGCCTACGTCAAAGCTTGGCACCTTCTACATTCCTGTTGTGACTACCAAGAGAGTGAACATTGGGAAACGTAGACACCCTGCTAACCTAAACAATCTCATTCCTATCCTCTCCAAATCAAAGTCAACATCGAAGCCTGTCAATAACACCATCAGGATGGGTCTGCTCAATGTTAGGTCTCTGAATAACAAATCATTTTTAGTCAACGATTTTATTACCACTTCCAAACTTGATTTTATGTTTTTAACTAAAACATGGCTGGAGCAAAATAACAGTGCAAGCATTCTGATCAAGACAGCACCCCCCAACTATAACTTTATTGATGTATGTAGATCTGGGAAAAGGGGGGAGGGGTTGCTGCTATATTTAAAAACATATTTCAGGGGAAACAGTTGTCACTTTTTTATGATTTTACATCATTCGAATACCTGTGTGCTGTATTGAAATGCTCTCCCAAAATTCTTCTGTTAATTATTTACAGGCCACCTAAATACTCAGCAAATTTTTTCGACGATTTTACCGAATTATTGTCTAATATCTCCACTGACTTTGACTGCCTAGTTATAACTGGTGACTTTAATTTTCATATTGACGATTTGAATGGCAAGGATGCAAAGGAAATTTTTACTATTTTAGATACATTTGAACTGTCTCAACATGTGAAAGAGGCTACTCATTGTAAAGGACACACCCTGGACCTGATTATCACAAAAGGTCTCAATGTTTCTGATGTTCTTGTGACTGATCTTTCATTGTCTGATCACTTCTGTGTTTTCTTTAATATTTCTTTAATTCTGGAGACACAAACAGAATCAAAGAATGTCAAAAAGCGCTACATCAATGAACATGCTAATGTACTCTTTAAAAATACCATCTCCTCGCTACCACCTCTAAACCCATGCCATGATGATGATCTTGTAAACAACTTTAATTCCAAAATTGTGAATATCATAGATGTCATTGCACCGGTTACAGTTAAAACGATTTCTGGTAAGCAAAAGGCACCCTGGAGAAAAGCTGCTGTTGTAACAGCCCAGAGAAGAGAGTGCAGGAAGGCTGAACGAATCTGCCGAAATACAAAACTTCATATTCACAATGACATCTATAAAGAGAGGCTCCAGGCCTACAATTTAGTCTTAAAAAGTGCGAGAGAAACATTCTTCTCCAATATCATAAACAGCAACACTAATAAGGCCAAAACCCTATTTGCAGCTTTCGACAGACTGACCAACCCCCCAACACAAATACCAGCCGAACTCCATTCCACACAGAAATGCAATGAGTTTGCATTCTTTTATACTGATAAAATTGAAGGCATCAGACGTGCCATCAATATCTGAAACAAAAAAGTTGGATCACCACCCCGTTTAGGCCAAAATGACACAGCAATGATGGCAAGCTTTAATGCCATAGACTCTAAAACTCTAGTGGAAACAGTGACCGATCTAATGCCAACCACCTGCTGTCTTGATGCTTTACCTACCAACTTCTTTAAGAATGTTTTTGACTGCCTATCAACAGACGTATTGCAAATAGTTAATAACTCTATTCAATCAGGAAATTTCCCAAAGGCCTTCAAAACTGCAGTCATTAAACCTCTTCTAAAAAAGCGGAGCCTAGATGCCTCTATTATCAACAACTACAGACCAACATTTAATTTGGTAATTTTTCTTTATCAATTTTCTTTTTCAATTATTTCATTTGATAGTCACACTTTTGATCCAATGAACCTAGATTACCTACATATTAATGAACTCATCTGTCATTTTTTGATGGAAGAGTTTATGAGGTCAATGTTGAAATGCCCACAGATGAAATGTACTTGACTCCCTCTTGAAAATGTGTTTTCCATCCAGTTAGTGAACACTTCAATACTTGACCCAGGTGCTCTATATATACAGCTGATGATTACATTTTTTTTCTTTGTAAATTCCTGCTGATATGCATTCAAGCACATTATCAACAACACCTGACATATCATCCACCACCTTAAAATGCAATGTTTTGTCAACATATTTGGCTATTCCTCCACCACCCTTATTAAGTCTGTTTATTCAACTGCTTTCATATCTATCAAGTTCAAACTCCATCCCTTTGTCACTTTTAATCCAGGTTTCAGATATAGTTATTATGTTGAAAGGCTGCTTGAACTGATATAAATATTACTTTATATTATAGAAGTTTGCATACAGTCTCCTGTTGCTAACCTTTTTGAGTGAGATATTTCTGTGTGTCATGATTGTGGGATGTAGTTGCTTGTTACCTTACAGCCCAGATGATCATTTATATTTGTCCAGTGCCTCACTATTTCTGATGACAAGCACTTGGCCTCCTCAGGTGATCCGTTAAGTTTTATGAATATTTTACAGTTTGTAGATTCCAAGTGTTTTGTATCTTCCTCTGTTTTCTTAAGTAGCGTACTTTTCTGGCTATGTCAGCGTTATGTTTTGTGAGGTGCTCATTGATGAAGACATCAGTTCCTCTGTTTTTCCTTTCCTGTTTCAGTAGATCAGTTGTGTGCTTTCTGTTGACAAACCATAAAATCACAGCTCTATGTTGGTGCAGTCCCTTTGGATTCATTTAGACTACAGGAAACATGGCACCTGTTGCTCTGTAGAACGGATGTCCTGTTCAGTGGGCTACCCTCTGCTGTCAGCGGTCACCACACGAGCATATGACCAGGGTTTTACGTGCAGCCCTGTGATAATAACCTGGTGTACTGCTCTAAGTCTGCCACCCTGCTTTAGATAGGCAATCTTCTTTTCCTTTTCTGCGTTCTCCAATCGAAGAAATTTCACCTCGTCAACCAGTGCTAGGATGTTTTTGTGTTGCAGCCTAACAACAGTAACTTCCTCTGCTAGGAAGTACAGCGACTTTTTATGTCTCGACTTCGTCAGCCGGGAGGTTCTTCTTCGGACCCATTGCTGTCTCTTAGCCCGGTTCCATGTAAGCACTGTCAGCTGCTAGCCAGGCAGCTAGTAAATTTTTCGGTAACCAGCTCTGTAACCCTTTCTCCGTCCGTTGTCCAAATCAGAGTCAGAAAACCTGGTCGGGTCATACCCAGGGGTATCTTCAGTCAGTCCAATGTCTGTAATCCAAAATCAGTGGTTGAGAACTCCAGAAAATCTATCAAACCCAAGCACCAAACACACAGAAACGGCAAAAACTCACTGACAGGAAGTGACCTGTGACCAAGGTTTGATCCCAGGTATGACAACTAAAAGTTGAAATTAACTCTTGCTGGAATACAATTTTACAAGCCCACATTTTTTCCTGAATCCAGGCCACGCTTCGTTGATCTGATTGGTTGATTTGGCCCATATGTTGGTGATAGACAGATGGTTTATCCAATCAGCAACCAGTATTTTCGCCCCTTCCCAAAAGATCTCAAAACTAGAGTTCCCAGATGGATATGCTGAGCAAATGTGAATCAATCCATCTGGTGGAGTCAGGTTAACAGTCCTGTCAGTCAGTGGGAGGAGCCTGTTGTCAAAGGATTGATAAAGAAAGTCACAATATGCACCTTAATCAAATCAAATCTCATTATGCCTTACTATACCTCATTTATTTTAATGCATGATTTGGTCATCTTCTTTACTATGAGAGTTTGACAACGCAGCCCAGCATGGCAGAAAAGTCTCTAAATGCCTTCAACCTTTCATGTACGCCGACTGGGTGCAACCCACTGACCTGTGACAACCTCTTTAGCCTCCAGGAGTCTCTGGTGCAACCAAGCAGAAGGCTTGAAACAAATAGCCTTTAATAGAATTTAAATATCTGGAATTAAATTATGTAAAGTAAGCAGGACCTATAACCCAAACCCATCCTCTTGCAAATCAACTCCTGACAATATTGGTACAGTAGCATTCAGTAAAGCAGTAAAGTTCTTAAGCACATAAAACAAAAAAACAAGTCCATTTATACTTTCTTCTTCAACTTTCATTTGTCTGACGAGACAGATTGCCGTCCTCCACAGAGCTGGGTCTGTCTGACGTTCCTGCCTGTAATAGGGAAGGTTTTCGTTGCCACCGTACTCTACGAGGGAATTGTTGGGTCTATGTTTATCATAGAGTGTGGTCTTTACCTAGTTTGTAAAGTGTCCTGAGATAACTTTTGTTTATGATTTGGCACTATAAATAAAATTGAATTGACTGAAAATGATTTAATTACGTCTTTTATTTATTGTAACTGCATCAAATCAAATTGCTCTGGGAACAAACTATAGCTTGAATTTATTATTATTGTTAAAGTGTGCACATCGGGAACAGTCGTGCTTACCTAAAATGTTTTAAACCTTTTATTGTTAGAGCAATATTATTTTTTAACGTGTGTATGACTTTCTAGTTTTATCCAGCTCATGACTCGTTGCTTTACAGCCAGGACACACATCTTGTATAAGGACCACGTGGCAACTGTCTCACTGAAACTGTTGTCTTCAGACATGCAGCAGTTGCTGCTGCGGTGCTGCTGAAGCACTGCCTGCCTTTCTACATTGAGTTGTGTCTATGATGCACTGTTGCATGTCATTTAAAATGCTTAATTTAATGTTCGGCAGTTTCTCTGCAGTGGAGGGAAGAGGTAGACTACTGTGCTACAGAGAAACGTAAAAGATAGGAATTTCAATGTGTATTGGCCTCAATGCGGCAAGGACAAATTTTCAAAATTACAGCTGATATTTTGCACTAGCTGTGGCAAAGGACTTCCAGGCATATTATATAATGAATCTGAAACCACCACCGGTGAAGCCACATCTGAGCTTACAGGTGCACTGCATCCAGGGGGGTTATTTTGCATACATTATAAACTTTGCGATATTTGAAACTAAATGACGTGTAATCCATTTTATACCGTAATGTTTACTGGGACAAAGTTAGTTTAATATGTGAAAATCATTGGTTTTTGTGGATGTTACCTTCAATAGCTCTGTGTCCAAGCCTTGATTTCCCACAGTTTTGTCATATGTTGGAGAGTAAATTTAGGCACATCCTTTCACAGTTTTGATCAACTCAAAATCTTAAAAACGACAATGTAGTTGAGGGTGCAGAGAACTGAATGTCTGTCCAATGTGTCTGTCATCAAAGGTGCAATTAGGGACCATCATCAGAGTGCAATACGGCCTATTTCAACCTTCAATAACTTTTTTGTTTAACATGCAAATCTATTACTACTGCCTTGATTGAGGATGAGAGTTCTTAAAAATTTCACATCTGTGTGTTTCTAAAAATATACATTTTTTTAAAAAAGTCAAGAACTCAACAAATCAATGGCATATTTCATTAATTATTTTCATTTCAAGATACTAATTTCAATGGCTTGCTCATTTATGAATATAATCCCATCAAACCGCCTCTTGTGTCTATGTTTTTGACATCGTCTCACATCTTTAGCAGCGGATGTAGATTGGAAAGCCCCTATGATATCCCTTAACATCATTACCAGTGACCATTTACCTTAAATATGTATTTTGCAGTCTCAACAATGCTGTTGTGTTGTGATGAGTTGCTGTTTGAATTGTGTGAATTGCTGTTACGGTTTGCACTTCAGCACCACCGTAAAATGGCCATAAACACTACATTTGTTTGATACAGAGGAGGATGAGATTTTGTCCCCAGAAATGAGGGTTAAGTACAAATATCTAAATTGTATTCATGTCTGTGACATATTCTATGTACATATATACACACCAAAACTGTACTGACATTGCTGTTATGATGTCAATATGACTGTCTTTTTTTTTGCTGCAAACTGTGCGTGCGTCATGGTAAAAATTGGCAAGACCTCTGATTTCTAGATGTTCTGCAGCTGACACAAAGCAGAGCCGCGACTGAGCCGTGCTGCTCAGACGGGCAATGTGGCAGCTCCAACCTGTTAACATGGACGCTTAAATAAAAAGGAGGAAATAAGGAGGAGTTTCAGATGATGATGGCAGCGAACATGGCCCCCCAATCCTCCCAGCTGCAAGACCCATTGGGGCAGATTTCTCGACCGGTTTTGGCGGTCCAGCCCCCCACTACAACCGCCGCTGCCGCCCCGACTTCATCTCTCTGCGGAGCCGGATGCAAGTTGGCCCCTCCGGCCCCATACACTGGAGCCCCCGGTTTGTGCAAGGCATTTTTAATTGACTGTTCTATTCACTATGAGCTGATGCCCCACTGACCGGTCTAAGATTGCATTCATGATTTCGTACCTGGCTGATAGAGCTAAGGCGTGGGATTCCACTAAGACTTTGACCTGGTTTCCTCCAGCAGGGAAAAGGCACAAGAACTGACCAATTAAAAGCAGGGCAGCGGCCCTGTTCCGCATCCTCTTCTGCACCCTAGCACCCTAGAGTGGCAGTTTTTGAAGAGACTCTTGGACAATGACCTGTATGTTAAAGCGGAAAAGAGTATGTTTCCACTGAACTGTGTGGTAGGAGCGGTAACTTGGCCAATAGAAACAGAGGTAAAGCAAGCTAATGCTGTGTCCCCACTAAGCTAAGTGTGTGTGTGTGTGTGTGTTCAGAGGTCGCGTGATGTCAGTGCTCTCCCTCCTTGTTGACCCTGTCATGGTGACTGCCATCTAAGTGCTTCCATTCGAGCGATGCTGCCCGCATCGACACACAAGGATCTGACATCTTCAAGTGCGAGGGCAAAGGACCACAAATGCAAGGGTATTCAACATTTGTTTACACCCTACAAATAGTCATTATTTCACCTTTGAGATCTTAAGGTGCATTTCCATTAGGCTTGGATACCCGGAATGTGTAAAAAATCGAGTCCTTCTGTTTCCCCAATCTCCCCAAAGGCCACTGGTCGACATCATCTACAGGACTATTCTGTTGACTGGTCTGCACAGTGGTCCAACTCTGGTTCGATACTGTCCTGATGTCTGTGCAGGGGTGTGTGTGAGGCTTGTGACTTCCTCGGACTAGAAGAAACAGGCTCTTGAGTGATAAAAGTTGCTGACTGGGAACAGGGGCGGATCTAAAGGGGGGCAAGGGGGGCAGGTGCCCCCTTACTATTGAGGCTTGCCCCCCACCTGCCCCCTAACTTTTGTGGTCTTAAAACTGTACTTGTAAAAACAAACCAGCCCGGCTGGAGCTGCTGCCCAAGGCTACTGTGAAGTGTGACCGCCTGTGAGTGTGAGTGTGAGTGATCGTGAGGGGGGAAGAAGCTCCGCAGCTGCCACTGATCGTTGGGGAAAGACACCACAGAGGGACATAACAAAGTCGCCAAACACAACGCTACTTGTTTTTAACAAAGACAAAGTCGCTGGGGATTACTAAAGTCTCCGGATCCGTTCAGAACAGAATGAAAAACTTGGAAAATGCTCTGTTGGATGTTTATTCTTCAAGATTGTTGATTCGCTCATTTAGCTGTCAATCAAAAAAGGATTCAGATGAGAGTCCGATGGGCGGGACAAAGCCCAGCATCTATCCAATGACCGTCTAGTTTCGCTGCATTGGAATGACCCGCTCTACGCTTTCCCATTGAAGTCAGTAGAAGCTGAGTAAAGCGCTGCGTTGCTGTGGGGATGAATGACAAGGAAGTTGCGCCGGTGACCTGTGATAAGAAGCTGATTCTGAACAAAAGATGAAGGCTTTCTAACGCGTATTTAGTCAATGAAATGAAGAAGAAGAAGAAGAATTATTACTTTATTAATCCTGCAAGGGGAAATTCAATTTTTTCACTCTACTGTTATTATTATTCAGGTTAGACACACACACAGGCCCGAAATACAAACACATGCACAAACAGGACTGATATACATGCAATTAATGGAGGGATGTCAGAATGTACAGACAGCAGTATATATTTCACCACTTTTTTTTTTTGGTGACATTTTAAAGGGAGCTGAGCTTCCCTGGCAGTCTTAGAGCAATCGACACTGCTGCATAGTGCTAGCTAGGAGATCAATCATTTTGATTTGATGAGCTAATCAGTACTTTAAAACCACTTACTGTCGTATATCACAGCAATGACGCTGCACAAATAAACCAGGTGACGGGGCGACCACTGGAACAGTGGTTAGAGCAGTCGCCCCATTAAAAATAAACCAGGTGCCAAAAAACCCCAAAAACCCCAGGTGATCCTTTACTGTCAAACTGGAAAAATACAATAGCATTAATTAGTCTAAACATAACTGTGTGTGGAAAAATTTTTCGGATTTTATATTTGTTATACTAATTAGCTACATGGCCCTACAGTGTAACATAAAATAAGGATAACTAGAGCTTTTCACATCTTGACTATTGCAGGCAAGGGTAGCTGGGGAGAGCAGAACACTGAAAAAGAAAGCAAAATGGGGGTATTTACACATATTTCAGTAAGAAAAGTGCACGGCAGGAAGAGAAGGAAGGAAATGAAGAAGAAGGTGGTCATCCATGTGTGAACCATGAATCGAGCATGGAATTGTGGCTGGAGAGTTGGCAGTTCATCTCCTGGGCACTGCCGAGATGCTGTTGTGCAAGGCACTGAACCCCCAACTGCTCGGGGCGCTGATACATTGGCTGCCCCCTCGCTCTGACATCTCTCCATTAATTGCATGTATATAGGTCCTGTTTGTGCATGTATGTATTTCGGGCCTGTGTGTTTGTAACATGAATAATAACATGTGAAAAAGTGAAAAAAGTGAAAAAAATTTCATTTCCCTTGCGGGATAAATAAAAAGTAATTCTTCTTCTTCTTCTTCAACTGGAGAGACCGGATTGGTCAGAGCAGGAGAAGGCAACAGAAGGAGATGAAGAAATAAGTGAGGGAGAAGAGGATGTGAGGGATGAAGAGGAAGCTACTGCAGATTTAGAAAGTGGGATAGAGGGAAAAGAAGATGACAGGGAGGGTCCACATGGTATGTTTTTATTCTCTTTCCATATAAATTGCAGTACAGTAGCATCCACATGTCATGTCACTCGTGTCACACATTTACACACTGTCCTCTCATGCCAACCTGCCAAGACCTCTTGCCACCGCTTTGCCACCCCATGTAGAATTTTCTAGATCCACCACTGGCTGAGAAATCACTCCTGTACTCTCAGCTGATGAAAGTAGGGCGTCTTGGGCAGGTTGTGAAGACAGATTTGCCTGAAGATGGCGGCGGTTCTGTTATAACACTGCTCCTAGCGGTGTGTTGACGATGTATGACGTGGATTCACACACTCTTTTTAAAACGACTGCTGGTGTCACCCAGGCCTTTTCCTGATCCAACTTGGGCAGGACTGTGTCTCCAGGTCATAGTGGTGGAAGAGGTCTGGGTCCATGTTTGCAATTATCGTAGAAAGCTTGTTTTGCCTTCTCACCAGCATCTTTCTGTTCAACAGTCTTTTTGTTGGGCCATTTAGGTCAAAGATTTTTCTCTAATGTGGGGAGTGTTGTTCCGATCATTCTCCCCATTAACAGTTCTGCTGGACTGACTCCTCTGGTGGCTCAGGGAGTTGATCTGTAGCACATGAGGGCTATGACTGGGTCTCCTTGTCAGAGGACTCTCTTCGCAGTCTGTACTGCTCTCTCCGGATGACCATTTCCTTGAGGATGGAGAGGGCTAGACACGATGTGCTTGAAGTCTAGCTGTTTTGCCAGCTCCTGGAATTCTGAACTGGAGAATTGAGGACCATTGTCACTCACCAACTCATCTGGGATCTCAAACCTTGCAACGGTTGCTTTAAGTCCCTGAATGACTTGAGCACATGTGATGGATGGCAGGTGCAGCACCTTGAGGAACCGTCAGTAATAATCTGATATTACTAGGTACTAGAGCTATTCTTTTCTATGGACAGGCAGAGGGGTAGAGATGAGTGGCTCTTTTTTTTGGGCCCGCTTTTGCTCTTGGCATGAGTGACATGGCATCACTGTATTCTTGAGTTCTGCAGAGATTCCAGGCCACCAAATTTAAGATTTTACTCTGTCTCTACACTTTGTTAACCCCTGATGTCCATCATGTATTTTCTGTAGGATGTCGGCTCTCTGTGACAGTTGAATGACGACCCTGCTTGCTCCCTGTCTGTCAGTCTCTTCTTTTGTGTAAATTTGTTGGCTTTGTGAAAAGGCATCAGCAACTAGGAGAGTTTTTCCTGGCACATATACAGCAGTTAGTTTGTACCTCATAAGCCGCATTAAGAGACGCTGAAATCTCAAAGGAACATTATTGAGGCTCTGGCTGTTGATGAGCAGCACCAATGGCTTATGATCAGTCTCAAGCCTAAATTCATCTAGGCCATCTGGGACGAACCTCCCCAGGTAATTCACCATGGCGATGACTTTTTTTAGCTCCTGCACATTTTTAAGCAGTGGCAGCTGGTGTATGGCCTCCTCTTTGTCAGGGTCTGGTCTGACCCTTGACTGGTTGATGAGATGACTCAGGAAGTGTAGCTGGCTCTACCTAAGGGAGCATTTCTCCTTGTTGAGTTTCAACCCTGCCAACTCAACACGCTGCTGAACCTTCTCGAGTCGAGCATCATGTTGATGTCATCCATGAAGACTGCCATGCCTTCCAGTCCTGCTAAGGCTCCTTTCTTTTGGACTGCATTTGGTAATTGAATTGAATGGACTTTATTATGAGAGGAGCATGTTCTTTCAGAAACTTCTTTTAATAAACTCCGGGTGCACTTACTACGTTGTTGGTGCTTCGTTTTATATGTAGGGATACTTATCATGCTACTGCAGAGGTTTGCTGTTATTTTGAGCAGTATTAGTAGTTTAAAAAGCCATTTTAATGCCTTCATCATGCTGCCCGAGCTAATCAGTGTTAGCCACGACTGGCTGTTAGCGACTCTCACAGATTTCTCTGTTAATAGTTTATACACCAAAAAAAATGTGTCAACAGTTTATTTGATGTAAGTAAATATCAAAAAAGACCATGGGATGATTTTGCGCCGAAATTACACTAAAAACAAAATCAACTCCTATAATCACCTGCACTGACAACATCTTTATCTTTGAATGTGTGTTGTGACGAGAGATTTCATTGTGAATGAAGTACAGGAACAAAGAAAGAATCCATGTGTTATTCCAAAGCAGTGAGGCAGCACACCATCCTCATTTCAGACCTCCACACCTTCAGAGGCTCATTAGAGTCATTGGAGGCATCAAGCATCAGCAAGCACCAATAGACACATCAATCAGAGCGGTTGCCATCCCTGTTATCCCACTTAGTTTCCACCTGCTTATTTTCAACCTTAATGCTCCTTTACTTCCAGCTTCATTTAAGTGAAAAACGTCTGTGTGCGTATATGAGCAGGTGTGTGTGGATACTCTGGTGGAGCTAATACAGTCTAATAAAAGATTGCTCCATCCTATATTTGTGAAGATCTTATTGTATCTCGCATCTATTAGCCTGCAGGACGACAGGACTGTGTGCGTGTTTTGAGGGTGATGTATTGAGCCAATCACTGAGTGACGTCTCATACATCACTTTTATTGCACTGGTTTGGACCTAACTCTCGTCCTTTCCTGTGTTGCTCAGTCTTTCCTCCTCTCCATTTTTAGGCACAAGCGGCGGCGGAGAAGATAAATAAGTTTTCATGAGACTTTCACATTCTCTGAGACAAAGAGGGCTTGTCAGTGAGCTGAGAGAGAGCGTTTATCCCCTATGACAAGATTTTCTGTGTCACACTTTACAAGCTCTGGCTGACACTAGCCTCCTGACCTCTTGTATCTGTCTACAGGTGGTGGCATTACTTTTTTGAGGACCATTTTAGGCAAATATAATGGCCATTTATTATTTCCGGGATCAGCTGCTATGCGTCTAGAATAGTGGGCCTTAAAGGAAACATTTGACTTTTACAATAATAAACATATCCTTCATTTCAAATCTTTACTCTTTATCTTTCGGCATCATAACTAAGCATTATAAATTCCTAACATGTGTCAATCACTGTGTCATGTCACTGCTTTGTTCCGTCCAGTTTATTTGGTTCACTCTACTCTACGTAGCCTTTATTGTGCTAAATAAACAGCCACAAGACTTCTTTGTTATTGCTAATGTCAGTGAATAAAAGCATAATATCATCTTATTTTCCTCTCTAATGATCTCAGAGATAATTGTTTTTATCCCAACAAAATCTGTCTTGGCTTGCGGTTCATCAGCTATTTAACCACAAAGCTGACTTTTGATTTGAATCGCTCTGAATCCCCATTCCTCCTCTAAGGTGACCGATCTGAAACCACTTGGCCTGGGATGTAAATCTATCAATAGTAAGTCCTCATTGAGGGTTCATTTTCTGGTACAGGATCCCTCTGAGTGCTCATTAACACAAGGGTTCAGTGATCTTTTGGATGTTAACCAGCAGGCAATAAATCCCTCTCAATAATTTCTCCATGATTATCTTTCAGCACAGTTTATATTTGTATTCCTGTAGGATAATTGGGTGTTTTGATACTACTGAAGGGTCTGAGCTGTGAGGATTCTGAAAACAATGCAAGCAATGCCAATATCCAATGTAAATACTGGCACAAACTTAAGAAACACTTTATACTGTATTACAGTCTGTGATTTACAGTGTTATGTAGTTGTACAAATCAGGCGCCAATAAAATACTTACCTGTCCTTACTGCAAAGGTGTCAGATTGAAGAGGGTGACACATGATCTGGACTCAAAGCAGCTGGAGTACAGTGCCTCCTCGGCAGTGTCCTGAAGGTGAAATGGCATCCCTCCAGCTACCAGTCCACACTCTGTAATGGACCAAAGCCAAGTCCCTATGTAGGAAGGGTTAACCCACCTTGACCAACTCGGCTTCACAACCCAGGTTGACACACGAAACAGAGCTTACTTAAAATCTAAAATTATTTATTTAATGCTCCTTAATGCTGGTTGCCACGCACCATAAAACTGAGGTTTTCAGCTTGATTGAGCTTCATTGGAGGGGTGCGACTGACGAATTAAACTACATGGAAATGACCAGACTTAGGCTACATTCACATTGCAGTTCCAAGTGACCTGAATCATATTTTTTGCTCATATGTGACCCATATCTGATTTGCTTTTGACAGTGGACAGCACAAGTCGCATTGAATCTGATATTTTCTAATCAGAATTAAGCCACTTTTAAATGTGCTACTGAATCGGATACTTATCAGATTTTTTTGAATGCAACCGCGGATTTGAGCAATAAATCGGAATTGTCCATTAAGACCTGTAGTGTGAACGTAGCCTTAAAGGTGCAGGAGCATTGAGCCATCCGTGATGAGGAAGTTGTTAGGCAGCAGATGTGAGTGACAATGTAAGATAACAAGGCTGCTAAAGAGAGAGGCGATCACTGTACACAGAAACATCTCATAAACAAAGTAAATGCACTGAAAAAGCATTACACCAAAGTTCATGAGCACAACAAAAGTGTGGGGCGGTTGAGTGGCAGTACTATCTGTGCAATAGTATTCTCAGAGGCACTGCTCCTGTTAATCTGGTGCAGCTGCGGCTGGACAGGCAAGCGAAGAAACACAAACGCCATCAAAATGATGTAGTAACATGTTATACAGTAGTCATGATAGGGCAAATGCCTTACATCAGTCATAAAAACTGTTATATTATACAACTGCATGTATCTATGTAATTTTGAAGCTACTATCTAAATGTTACAACCACAGTCCAGTACAAATACATGATATTGTACTCTGTGCTTAAGAAGAAAGACACTAAATGTGTCCATACATGTGACAACACAGACATGTATGTGTCTGTATATTACAGTATACTGCAGAATGAAACTCTCTGAACACATCAAGTCTGCGCATGGTTGTGTTTTGATTTTAATGTTAAAATGTTTGAAATTAAGTAATCATAATATAACAGGTCAAACCAGTTCAATATTTTTTTGACAAAAGAAGGGTTTGACAAGGGTCGGATAATCTTGGTCTAACCCTGGTCATTGGTATGAAACCACAACCTCTTTTATACCAATGAAATTCATATTCCGAAATTGGTGGAAAAAGGCCAATATCGGTCAAATAGACTTCAATTTCTCTAGCCAGTGTGGCTGATGTTCTAAATCATAATAAAAAAAACCTGCAGGTCTGTTTGTTAGGAGGTTGGCGGGTTTGACCGTTTCAATCTGCAACAAGAAACAAGGCTTGCCATACACATATAAAGTTGCTCAGCAACACTTAAGGTTCACATACATCTTATCCAACCACCATCCAGCCACACACAGACTCTTACACACTCAACTGGCATGCCTAGTCATTTCTTCACAGTTGGTTTCACTTAATTTTAGTGCTACGCCAACATGAACCCATATACATACATATGAAACACCCTGAATGAGCCAAACTGGCAAGCCTCATTGGAGATAGACAGCACTCTGGATGTGAAGCCGGCACTGAAAACACTTATGCATGACTGGGTTCTCATTGCAGCAAATCTAAAACATAATTTCTTACCAACATTACAATTTGTGATTTGGTCAGGAGGCTGCAGATGATTACGGCTAAACCAAAAAGTGGATCCAGGCAGTGTACAGTTCTTTGCTGTCCTCACATTAAAAATAAGTTTTTATTCCATCTGTCCTCAATTTGACACCATAAAGAATGACAAGGGGAATAGCAGAGAAAAAGCACATTAACAAAGGCTGTAATTTAAAACTATTTTATTGCAAGTATCCGTTTTTCCCATTTATATACAAATGACTTTTATAGTTTAGTCTTAAAAGTGACACACGTTTACCAGGGGCCCTAAAAAACAAAACTGTATTTCCTTTGGAAAATACTTTACTGTACTTTACTGTAACTTAGTTCTGTAGGAAATTCTGCTACATTTTTAACACTGTTATCACTTATCGCTCCTTAACACTTATTTAGTTTGTACTTATTTTATTTCAATATGCTGCTAAACTGCACAGTGCGTATTGTTGTATATTGTTTATACCTATGTTTAACCACAATGTCCGCTTCACTCTGTCACATTTAGTTATTGTTTGATTTATTTTATGTTAGCTTTATTTGATTTGATTTATGTTAGCTTATTGTTACTCTGATCCTTTCCCACCTTTGTATTGAAACTGTTGAACAATAATTTCCCCTGGGATAAATAAAGCTTCTTGAATCTTGAATCTTGAATCTTGAGATGGGAAAAGGGTAGAGGAAAGAAGGGTTAGGAGAGGTGGAGAGATTCGGGATATAAGAGGAACAACAATAAGAGCAAATAACTGTAAGGAAGAGAACATAAAGACGACAAAAACAGACAAAGGAGACGTGAGATGTTGCTTTAGCCTCTGGGATGTTCCATGGGTTTAGTTCTTTTTTATTTTCTATTTGATCCATGACAGCAGGAAAGCTCAGTACAAAAGCAGCAACTGCACTGTTGGGTTCTGATTTTGAAGTACTCACACATACCTGAAAAAAATGTTTTTACCTCATAAACAAATTGCATAGAGCTCACATGTGAAAATATTTGAGCTTAGAGAAACATCTGAATTCTGCTGTCGTGTTTAGAAATGATTTCAAATAAGAGATGCTTTCTTCTTTGTGCCTGCTTTTAACAGTTTTTTTTTGTTTGTTTTTTTTTGTGCTGTTTTAAAAAAATAATGTTTTGTCTATCTATTCATCATTTTTAATGGCCAATGGGTCGTTATACAACTTTCAGCTACTTTCAGCTACTTCAGCTCGGGTCGTTATACAACTTTCAGCTACTTCCTCGTTGTCATTTACAACCTGTGGACTGACTTCTATGTAAAGGACTCAGGTTGCAACGTTTTGCTCCCTTGAGTCCCTTTCCTCTCTTCAGCTCACTTAGAGCCCACAGTGATAGCTAAATGGAGTCCGCTAACATCAACAAATGAACTGCCAGACCCCACACACGCTGTTCTTCAAGACAATTTTTTTCTGAAGGGTTACACAGAATATATAGCAGCAAAAATTTTCTTTGTAAAGATGTAGAGTAAAGAATGGATTAATGAATCTTTATTGTCATATACAGAATGTACAATGAAACTGTTTGACTATTCTCTATGAAATAAGACAAAATCAGTTCAACAATCAATAAACAATCAAATAATGATAATAATAATAATAATAATAATAATAATAATAATAAGCCATAGTAAGCAGCATATATAACATGCATGTACATTTATACAGTGTCTGTTATGAAGTGGGGTGATGGAGGCAGCAGCTCTGGGGTTGAAGCTGTTCCTCAGTCTGTTTGTTTTAGTTCTGATTGTCCTGAATCTTCTGCCAGATGGTAGCAATTCAGTGGCCGGGGTGTGTGATGTCCCTGAGAATAATGTGGGCTTTCTTGTTGAGTCTTTTCCCACAGATGTTGTCGAGTCCAGGGAGATCCAACCTGATGGTGCACAGAGCCACCTTCACCACATGATGGAGACTGTGGCATTATGCAGCTGTGCACCAGACGTACCACACTGTGGTGCTGTTGGCCAGGATGGACTCGATGGTGCTACTGTAGAAGTTTAGGAGTAGTTTCAGAGGTAGTTTGGCCCCCTTCGGTTTCTTTGCAAGTTTCTTTTGAGCTTTCTCCACCAGCTGCATGGTGTTGTTTGTCCATGTCAGCGGGTTCAACAGTGTAACTCCCAGGAACTTCAGCTTTTCTAACTCCTCCACTGTCTTCTTAGAGCATCTTAGAGTTTATAGTCTCTGCCTGAGCCCGACCCGACCCGGCCCATGGGCCTACTATCCTTGGTCCGGGTCTTTGATCGAGCGCTTGTGGGTTTTTTTTAAAATCATTGCTTTATTGGCCTAATCTGAGGAGAATTTTTAGCAGAGTAGGCCTAGGTAACAAATCTGTACAAAGTTGCAGATCCTTTTGTGATTAATTTCATTCTGAATAATTCAATTCTGTAGTTCAAACAACTCCGAATTTTATTTGAGAATGTCAGATATAACAGCGCATTTATTAAATAATTGTCGGGTTAAAATCGGGCTTGGGCTCATAATTACTGTTAATGTGTCGGCCAAGCTCGGACCAAACATGCAAAGACTCCACATGCTCTGCAGCTCTACTGCATCTCGATCCAGTGGTAGTGCTTTGGCATTTGTACTAAACCATGGTTCCTGATTAGGAAACACTTAGGAACACTATTGTCTTCTGTGTTGTGAAGACAATAAAAGCAGGGATAGAGTGGCTATCGGGACAACCGGGAGATTTCCCGGCGGCCAACAAGCTCAGGTGAACCGGCCGGCAGACTGCCCTGTGCAGCCGTGTGATGTTCATGACCCATCACCGGCCCATTGAGTTAAAACTCTTTAAATTAAGCATGTTCCTGGGACAATCTCTAAAATCTCTATAAATTGTAGACAAAGAGAGTCCAACCACTATATATAACACTAGTTGTGTCTCTACATCTCACTCATGGTTGCTACAGTGTCAATGATTGAACTTGTTTTTTTGTTCATAAATTAATGTAGAATGGTCCGAGCAAAGCCTCATGGGAAATGGGAACTGCGTATCGCTCCAATGATCGCTCCGCATTTATCCAATGAACGAAAGGGGATGAATGAGCGGCTGTCAGACCGAGAGAAAGAGGGCAAGGTTGGAGTAGTGGATTTTCTTACAGTGGAAAAGGAATCGGATTTGCGTGTTTGATTTGCTCAGTTCCACCTGATGGAGGGCAAGAAGAGAAAGGAGAAAGGAGGGGCTAAAAAGGCCAGAATGAAAAAGAAGCAGATGCTGGAGCAGAGTGCATCAAAATGGTCAAAAATAACAGATTTATTCCGAAACAACCAGGCGTCAACTAGTGCTGCAGGTGAGTGGACAGGAAAACGGTTAGCTCAAGCTTTGACATTGTTGAGAATTAGCAAAACATTTGAGCTGAGTTCTTCAAAGTTCCTCCTCAGTGGGGTGGTGTCGTCATATCACAGTCTGCACCGCGAGTTTTACACACACACACACACACACACACACACACACACACACACACACACACACACACACACACACACACACACCCCTGTCCTGGTGGAGGATGGAGATGGGTTGGGCCCATTGTGGGCCGGTGCAGTCAAAATTGTCCCGGTGGATTTTTTGTCCCACTCCACCCCTGAATAAGAGTGTTGTGTGGCGTCCTGTTTTGGTAGCTGGTCTGGCTACATTTGCATGTTAGTGTATAGTATGTGAGAGTCTTGTGTGTCAGTGTCAGATGCTGAGGGCATTTGACGAGTGTATAAAAACAGTGTATAAAAAACACTGAAACTAATTTATTCAAAATAAAGCCTTAAAAGTGGCGAACTTTGTTTTTAAAGTATTTCTTTTTGTTTACAAGCAGTGCAACACAGGATAATTTCATTTGGCTGAATTTGACACACGTTGCACTAAACAAAACACACCATAATTGCAAAGTGTTTGCACTTGCTTTTATAGTCTGTCACTACAACGACAGCCTTATTAAAAAGCCCAAGTATTTCATCTTAACTTCATCTTTCATCTTAAGGAACATGATGTTTCAAGAATGTTCAAGTCTTTAAGTAAAATGTCTATTAAAATTGTGCATAGTCTCTAAGCTTGGAAAACAACTTTTTTGGCCATTTTGCCCTGCCCTACTACCATTACTATGACTTCTACCAATAGAGTATTTCAGTGGAAGAGACTATAACAAGTAGCCAGGGTTCGCTACCCTTTTAGACACTGTGAGATGAATTGGTAGCTGGAGGAATTCAGGCTTGGATGAACTCTACTGCCTGAAACAAAGAATGAGTAACTGTGTTGTAAAAAATTGATGAAACTCTAAAATACAAGACAGGAGAGAGGTCAACTACGAGTCTTACTGCTAATGGCTAGAGGAAGTCAGAGGTTGAGAATTGTTGAGCTCTTAACTTCAGAATCTGTAGCATTGTTGGATCACTAAAACAACAGAAGTGTTTCTGATTTTGCCCCCTTAAACCCTCAACATATCATTGGATATATTGTTTAAATTAGTATCATTACACCGGATACCCTGTGTATAAAGCTGCATTCCTAAACATACAACCTGTATGAGGTTAACCCTTTTAGTCATAAATCAATTGTATAAATATTTGAAAGCAGGTTTTCTGAAGTTTGATACAAATGTTCATTCTTGGCCTTGATTCAAACTGGACTGTAATGTTAACAACACTTTTGTCAAATAATCTTATGACTACAATTGAACTAAAGTCCCTGGCCCAAATGCTGTTGGGAGGTATGTGTGATTAATCTAATCTACTGAGTTCACACTAGGCTTACTTTGAAGAAGGTTTATGGGCAATGTGTGACAGAAATTTTATGTCACAGAGTTGCAATTGCATCATGTTACATGCCTGCATTTACATCTTTAGGCATATCCAGAACTGAGGTGTAAGAAACATGGGGTTCAGAGTGTATCACTGATCACTGGTGCTGCTGATACATTATTACAGTAAAAATCCACCAACATATATAGTCTGCGATAGACACGATGAAATCGCACGAAACGCAAGCAACGTGCTGCTTGAACATATTTGGATCCCATTTGGATCATCGCACCAATGAAGCGTTTGGAGCATCCAGGCAGTTAGGTAGCAGCCAGGGATCTGAATGCTTAATAGAACAGAAATGAGCTCTCAGATGAAGTGTGTGGCTCTCAAAAGAGCCGTTGTGTTGTAGTGAGATCAGGCAGTCAGTGATTTAACCTCTGTAGCTGTAGAGGGTGCTGACCTGCCTTCGCGGCTCTCCTGTAGATCAGACTGGGATACACTCATGGGATATGCTTCACTCTGCAATGACGGCTTTCTTCTTCTGGATTTCCAGCAGACTAGATGCCTAAGGGTACGTTGCTGCCATCCACAGGTCAGAGTTATATTCACCATATTATATCCATAGGAACAGTCCGGTTTCCTTGATGTTGTCAAGAATTGCAGCAATGGTGATCCGCTTACCGCAATCTCAATGCTGATTGGCTGACGCGCCACAGCGTCAGCCAATCAGCAATGATTCAGCTGAAAAGTTCAATATTTTCAACTTGCACGTTGGATTCGATTCAATTCAGTTCAATTCATTTCAATTCAATTCAATTTTATTCATAGTGCCAAATCATAACAAAAGTTATCTCAGGACACTTTACAGAGTAGGTATAGACCACACTCTATGACTTATTAATGATTTACATAAACCCAAAAATCCCCCCATTGAGTACGGTGGCAACGAAAACCTTCCCTATAACAGGCAGGAACGTCGGTCAGACCCAGCTCTATGGAGGACGGCCATCTGTCTTGACCGGTTGGGGAGGAAGAAAAGGAGTAAGAAAGAGAGAAAAGACGGACAGATGGACAGAGAGAGACAAAGACACACACAAAGACAGACAGACAGACAGAGACACACTTTCAGAGATGCAAGCAACCACAAAACTAACAGTAACTATAATAATATCTATAGTAATGTGAATATGACTTATATGTTATGGCAGTTAATATAGTAGAATAGTAAGAAACAAGCACAGCTAAGGGGGTGGTAGTAATTGTGGTGGCAAACATGATCAATGATGAGTAGCGGTAATAACAGCTGCGATACAGCGAGATATACCACTGATGTGTTTTTATGGCTACAAATTTTATAGTTTAGTTAAGACTTATGATAGTATATAGGACTTGTTGAATGGTGCTCTCAATTATTGATTATTTATTCTGTTTCCATTAATGATTTAATTTGTAACACCTGTTAAGTGGGTGGGGTTAATAAAAGGCCTGCACGCAGCTGAGTCTGGTTGCAGTGAGTGCCATGAGAAGCAGCAGAATGTGTCTTGTTTCTTGTTTTTTTTTTCTCCAAGTTCGGTCGGTGCTGTGAAAACTGGATTCGCAACGATTAGCCGCTGTAAGGTGCTGCTCTGCCAACAGGTTTTGGGCCCAGAGACACTTTTAGAGCGTGTTCCCACCGGTGTACCGGTTTAGCATATTTAGCATGCTGTTGGCACCATGAGCGGACGGGCTGCAGATACAAGCTGCTGGCCGCGGCTTCTGTTTGATGGAGATGAAAAGCGTTATGAATTTTGGGAGGCGAAATTCTTGGGCCACCTTCGTTTGCAATGGTTAAAGGACACTATTTCAACAGAGCCCGACACTGAAGACGTAGATAAGCTGCTAGAAGATGCGAGTGTAACCGGATGGTTTATATTCTGTTTGCATTTCAGTTGCATCTGGTGTCTCTCAGTCTGTTTGTTTTACAGATGGCGATCGCGGCAGGTGTGTGACACGCCCCGTACCGGCACCTGTAGTGCAGCTGTGTCCTCACCCGCTAATGCGGGGGGGTTTATATACCCCCCCCAGTAGTTTAGTCTTTCTCTTTCCTCTGCCGAAGCAAGCGCTGCCAGCTCGCAGCTCCGCCACGGCGTAGCATCCGCGGGTGTATGCGCTGTGCGTCCTGCGGGTTGACGCATCGGGCCGGTGTGGTGTGTATGTGCCGTGTGCTTCCTCGTCTGGTTAGCTGTTGATGCCGCCGTAGCAGCTAGCAGCTACAAGCACTGATGTGTGCAGGATCAAGGTAACCAGTGTTGTGGGCTAAATGCTGTTGTCTGCTAGTTTGGTTGGATGTTGTCACTAACAGTTTACTTTGTTTTCTTTTGAAGTTGTTTGGCGTTGGGCTGCTGTTTGCCCTGCCTTGCCTCTAACATGCCTCTAACTTGCTTCAAAGTTCTCTTCTTTCTTTTGCCTTGCCTTGCTAATTAGTAAACAGTTAAGTCTTCTTATTGACACTCAATCTCTCTCTCTAAGTGTAGGTGAGTTCACCTGTGCTCCACCCCAATCCCATAGCGAGACGTCAGTGGGGGTGGGAGGGGTTACCGCAGCACCTATAGTTGAGGACCTGCCACGTTTATACCTTTTCTTGTATGGGTTTTCCCCTTCTGTTTTTGAGTTGCAGTGATTTGTTTATTAATATATTGTTTTTCCCTTTTTTGGAATTATTTGAGTGCAGGGACCTCCACCAGAGCTAGCTGTGGTGTACTGCCTTTCACTTCCTGACTGGCTGACTGTATCGGTGTAGGCGGAACATCACTGGTGATAGAGATTAAATTAAATAATGATATAAATGTTTAAGATAGAATTTGATAAATGAAATTGTTTTATTGTTTCTAATAAAGGTTGTTAAATTATTTTACATCGTGCCTGTATTCATTTGTGTAGGGACCTGTTTATGGGTGGTTTTTGGGAAACCCTCAGAGAAATTAAAGTTAAAGGAGTATACTCTTTAGGTGCAAGTCCTAAGGTGGCGTTGTCGGTGTATTGATTCTCTAGATCTGCCACTCGTAGTTCCACTGGGGTATCGCCCCCATCCGCCACACGAGGAAAAATGCCAAAGTCTAAGCTGAACTCATTCAGTTTCTGGACGATAAAAGTTTGTCGCTGGTGATGCGCGAGGCCGCCGATGACGGACAGGTAGCCCTACAGATTTGAAGAGACTATTATCAAGGTAAAGGAAAGCCACGCATCATAAGGCTGTATACAGAACTGACTTCACTTCAGAAATCAGACAGTGAAAGTGGGACGGAGTACGTGATCCGGGCAGAGACCGCCATCACAGCGCTAAGAAATGCCGGTGAGACATTAAGTGACGGACTATTGGTAGCAATGGTCTGCCAGAGTCCTTCAAACCATTCACGATCCATGTTACACAACGCGATGAAACGATCTCTTTTGCTGAATTTAAAACAAAGTTACGCAGCTACGAGGACACGGAGAAGATGCGCACCGCAGCAACAGATGACAACGTAATGAAGGTGCGGCAGCAGAGAGCGAGACCAGTTGGTACAGGTGACTGGGGAGCTTAGAGGGCCGCAGCGGACGTGGTGTGCTTCAAATGTGGTCTGAAGGGACACCTTTGCAAGAGCCTGCCAGCGTAAACTATGGTGCAGTCACTGCAAGAGCACCACACACCGGGACACGACCTGCCGATGGAAACAGGAATCGAGACGACGCAAGAAAAGTTTCTGGGGAATTACTGGGTATACATGCTTACAGTGATGCGAATTGGGCTGGTGATGTTAGTGATAGAAGAAGTACAAGTGGGTACTGTGTAAGTCTAACGAAGAGCGGACCTTTAGTGTCATGGAAGACCAAAAAGCAACCCACTGTAGCATTGTCCACTTGTGAAGCAGAGTATATTGCTCTGGCTGCAACTATCCAAGAGTGTCTTTACATCACACAACTTTTAGATGGCATTGATAAAGATCTATATGCACTACCTAGGCTGTATGAGGACAACCAAGGCACAATTGCTTTAGCCAAGAATCCTGTCAGCCGACAGAGGTGTAAACACAACAAATAACACTTCATTCGGTCCATTGTGAATGATGGGAAGGTTTTATTGGAGTATTGTCCAACTGACCAGATGGTAGCAGATTTGATGACCAAACCTGAAACAACATTTAAGTTAGCAAAATTAGCTAAGTTTATGTTACAAAACAAAACCGAATGGTGATATTTGACTGAATGTTAATGTAATGTTTCTTGTTTGTAATAATGTGAGAGCAAGTGGGGGTGTTAAATGGTGCTCTCAATTATTGATTGTTTATTTTGTTTCCATTAATGATGATTTAATTTGTGACAGTGGGTGGGTGTGGTTAATAAAAGGCCTGCACGCAGCTGAGTCTGGTTGCAGTGAGTGCCATGAGAAGCAGCAGAATGTGTCTCGTTTCTTGTTTTCTCTCCAAGTACGGTTGATGCTGTGAAAACTGGGTTCGCAACGAGTAGCCGCTGTAAGATGCTGCTCTGACTAATAGTGATAATAGTAGCAGGACCAGGGCAGCAGGCACCACCACGATCGGCAGAGACCTGAGAGACGACAAAGCACAAACAACTCCGGGGAAGAAGTTGAACTAGTAACATGCATTGATGAGGCATGAATGATACAGACAGAGAGGAGAGAAGCTCAGAGTATCAATCGATTTTCACGTCCATCTCGCCACAGGTAATGCGAATAATGTGAGTAACGCGCCGCGCACCTTCAAATTGCATCTGTAGATTGAATTTGTATGTTTTTGAGTTGCTTCTATTGTGTACATTGCGTTCTTTCTCGGAGTGTCATATGTTTAGCTACTCCTCTACCTCCTTTAGTGATAATGGTAAATGTAATAAGTGTAATGTATTTGTAGCGCTGGAGGCGAGGCTCAGTGAGTTAGAGGGATGGCTCAGCACCATGGAAGCTCAGTCTTGTGCTACAGTAGCTAGCCGGCCACATATAACTTTAGCCAGTGCGAAGCCACATAGTGTAGCGTTAGCTTCTGCTAGCCCTCCCCCAGTAAACCTCCTGGGTGATTGTGAGAGGAAAGCATAGTTCTAAATCGAAGCCCATGGTTAAACCATCCGCCCGTTCATGTTTCAAACAGGTTTTCCCCACTGACACACCTGCTGAGGAAACAAAACGGGTTGTTGTCAGCTCCATTCTGAGAAACGTGAACTTAGCGACACCAGGGACCAGGGCCAGAGCGGGCGACATTGAGTCCTATTTGAAACTGCTAGCTAAGGATAAACGTAAATATGATAAGATTATTATTCACGTCGGAGGTAATGACACCCGGTTATGTCAATCGGCGGTCACTAAAGTTAGTGTGGAGTCAGTGTGTGCAAATGCAAAAACTATGCCGGACTGCGTAATTTTCTCTGGTCCCCTGCCCAACTTGACCAGCGATGACATGTATAGCCGCATGCCATCGTTCTGTCGCTGGCTGTCTGGATGGTGCCCGGTAAATAATATGGGCTTTGTAGACAAGTGGCAGTCTTTCAGGGAAAACCTGGTCTAATTAGTAGAGATTGTGTTCATCCTTTTCTGGAGGGTGCTGCTCTCATATCTAGGAACCTGGGTGAAGTTGTTAGCGGTCTAAAACCATGACAACAACCCAGTCACAGTTTAATACACCTCTCTGCGCTCACAGTGGAGCCTTTTCCAACTCAGTATCCTATAAAAATTGACACCAAATCTGCAATAATGCAACAAAATTAGAAAATAAAATGTGGACTTTTAAACATCAGATCTGTGTCATATAAAGCTGTATTAGTAAATGATCTGATATCAGATAATCATATTGATTTACTCTGTCTGACTGCAACCTGGTTGTGTCATGAATTATATGTTAACCTAAATGAATCCAATCCTCCGAGCCATATTCATACTCATATTCCTCAAGGCAGTGGCCGAGGAGGAGGCGTTGCAGCTATTTATGACTCAGGCCTATTAATAAACCCTAAACCTAAAATTAATTATAATTCATTTGAAAGTCTTGTTCTTAGTCTTTCACATTCAACCTGGAAAACCATACAGCCAATTATACTTGTTATAGTGTACCGTGCTCCTGGTCCGTACTCTGAATTTCTATCCGAAGTCTCAGAGTTTCTGTCAAATTTAGTCCTTAAATCTGATAAAGTAATCATTGTAGGAGATTTTAATAGTCATGTGGACGTTGTTAATAATAGTCTCAGTATTGCGTTTATCTCTCTATTAGATTCGATTGGTTTTAGTCAGAGTGTACATAAACCTACTCACTGTTTTAATCACACCCTCGACCTTGTTTTGGCTTATGGTGTGGAAATTAAAGACTTTATAGTCTTTCCACAGAATCCTATTTTATCAGACCATTATTTAATGACTTTTGAATTCATATTCAGACCTTCCAATAGCTTCAGACAAAGGACTTGTCTCTGTACTTGTTTTACTAGATCTTAGTGCTGCCTTTAACACTTTTGACCATCGCATCCTGTTACAGAGACTGGAGCATCTAATTGGCATTAAAGGAGCATTAAGCTGGTTTAAGTCATATTTATCAGATAGATCTCAGTTTGTACATGTTAATGACAAATCCTCTATGCACACTAAAGTCAGTCACGGAGTCCCACAGGATTCTGTCCTTGGACCGATTCTATTCACCTTCTATATGCTTCCCTTAGGAAATATTATAAGGAAGCACTCCATGAATTGTCATTGTTATGCTGATGATACATGATTATATTTATCGATCAAACCAGAAGAAATTGATCAGTTAGATAAAGTTCAAATGTGCGTTAAGGAAATAAAAAGCTGGATGACCTGCAGTTTTCTGATGTTAAACTACGATAACCTGAAGTTATTGTACTTGGCCACAAAGGCCTCTGAAACTTAATATCTAAAATATTGTTACTTTGGATGATGTTGTGTTGTCCTCCAGCACCACAGTAAGGAATCTGGGTGTTATTTTTGATCAGGATATGTTCTTCGATTCTCACATAAAACTAAGAACAAGGACTGCATATTTTCACCTGCGTAATATTGTGAAAATTAGGAACATTGTGTCTCAGAAAGATGCAGAAAAACTAGTCCATGCATTTGTTACTTCTAGGCTGGACTATTGCAACTCCTTATTATCAGGCTGCTCTAATAAGTCTGTTAAGAGTCACCAGTTTGTCCAAAATGCTGCAGCTCGAGTACTAACTAAAACAAATTGAAAAGAACATATTTCTCCTGTATTAGCTTCTTTTCACTGGCTACTGTAAAACCTAGAATATAATTTAAAATCCTTCTTCTTACCTACAAAGCTCTTATTGGTCAGGCTCCGTCGTATCTTAAAGAGCTCAAAGTACCGTATTACCATTCCTAGAGTCTCCAAAAATAGAATGGGAGGCAGAACCTTCAGCTACCAAGCTCCTCTCTTGTGGAACCAACTCCCAAGTGTTATTCGGGGGGCAGACACTGTCCCCATATTTACGAGTAAACTTAAAACTTTTCTTTTGACAAAGCTTATAGTTAGGGCCCTTAGCTATGTTGTTATTGACATTCAATTTATCTTAGAGCCTGCATGTACAGGGCCTGCACTGATTTTGTTATGCTTAATTATGCTGCTATAGGCCTAGTCTGCCAGGGGATAATACTGTTCCTGATACTCTGACCTTCTCTCCTCTCTGTCTGTATCATTCATGTCTCATCAATGCATGTCACTAATTCAACTTTTTCCCTGGAGTTGTTTGTGCTTTGTCGTCTCACAGGTCCTGCATGACGCTTCCTGCTGCTATTATTACTATTACTCATATATACTATCATTAGTCTTAAAAATTATAAAATATGAAGCCATAAAAACACCATCAGCGGTATGTCCTACTGTATTACCGCCATAATTGTTTTGTCATTGTCGTATTCTGTCACCTTGGCTGTGCTTATTTCTTACTATTCTACTATACTAACTGCCATAACATGTAAGTCATATTCACATTACTATAGCTATTAATATAGTAACTGTTACCTTTGTGGTTGTTTGCATCTCTGGAAGTGTCTCTGTCTGTCTTTGTCTCTCTCTGTCCATCCTTTCTCTCTTTCTCTCTCCCTTTCTTCCTCCCCAACCGGTCAAGACAGATGTCCGTTCTCCATAGAGCTGGGTCTGGCCGTCGTTCCTGCCTGTTAAAGGAAAGGTTTTCATTGACACTGTACTCAACGGGGGAATTTTTGGTCTATGTAATTAAAAAATAAGTTAAAGAGTGTGATCCATACTTACTCTGTAAAGTGTCCTGAGATAACTTTTTTTATGATTTGGCACAATAAATAAAATTTAATTTAATTGAATGTACTCGAGCAACTGTTTTCAGTAATTTGTACTTGCCAGAGTAGTCTAGTCAGTAGTTGAGAAAAAACAGTACTTTTACCCTTTTACATTTGGATGCATTTATTGCGCTACTTCATTCATATTGTGTTGCATCAATGATTTGTTAAGAGGCAGATGGTCAGCTAATCCCAGGTTTGCTGCTGGCGCTCTGTTATCCCAGTGAAGCCAGTCCTCAACACGACTCTATTCAAAGCAGCATGGCTGAAGCTACAGCAGGAGTAACTTCTATAGCCTACTCCTGCTTTGTGTTTTAATTTAAACATTTAATCTAACAGTGTGCATTTCACTATTCTTGCTCATTGGTGGAGCCTGATTAAGAGAGACAGAAAAGTAGAGACCAAATCATGCACACAAAACAGAGACAGGCTGCTGGACATGATTGATATTATGTTATGACGGGTCAGAGTGGAGAGGTGAACACACTGGGGCTGGGCGATATTGAAAACTACTAATGACAAAATTGCATTTTATTGCACCCTGCTGCTACTACCACCTGTGCTGCATGAACAGGGATCTCCTACTTCATGCAGCACAGGAAGTAGAGAGAGGCTCGCTAAAGGTTCAACGAATATGTACATAATTTCGATCAAACCATGATAACAACAAAATTTAATCATAAAAAGCCTGTTTTGAATTTTGTGCTATTTAGGCTCAATCAGTGTTTCCTCTCGGGGTCAACCCTATGCTCTGTGGGTCCTATGTTACCCGGTCGCATAAGCCTATGCCTTCGCTGCTTCAGCATTTTGTAAGGGTTCGGGGTTACGATTAGTTGTAGGGTTAGGGGGTAGTGTTAGGGTCTACACAGGCCTATTTTCCAGGAAATTCAGCACTGATTGTGGGAAAATAACAAACATTGGACCTTTTTAGGGGAAAAGCAGAGAACATTGGACCTTTTCTTAAAAAAGGGTCCTATGTTCCCAGTCACATACAAAGCAGGGAACATAGGACCTTTTTTTGGGAAAAGCGGGGAACATCCTGGAAAATTCCTGGAAAATAATCTGCAGAACCCTGACATACTTTGTTACCTGTTCCAAATTAGCACCAACTTGGTTATAATCATCCTTTGTGTCCAGTTTTGTGAAAGCCCAGTGCCATTTTCTAAGCACTGAGATAGTTGGTGAAACATACAAAACCAACTAATGACATGACCACTGTGTCCACAAAAACACATCAATTAGAATGTAAAGCAGCAGAGGACGAGACAAAAGCAGAGTGGCAGCTTTATAGCCATGCTGTCTAGGAAAGAAAGTGCACGAGCTGTTCTTTAAGCACTTAGAGCAATTAGTGCACTGGACAGAGCCAGCTGAGCCATTGATTACTGTTATTTATAAACCTGACAGCACCCTGATGGAGAGACACATCTATGCTCTCCATCTTTCCTTTGCTCTTCATCCTTCGTTCTCACAATCCCTGACTCCATACCGCTGGTCACCCTTTCCCAAATCCCTCTTTTTCTTTTTCACTTCTCCTCCCTCTCACTGGAGTACCACTCTCACAAATTGTTCTACTATTTTGAAAGAAGAAAGAGAAGGGATAGAGGTAAGCTGAGTAGGAAAAATCTCTCTACACAAAGAAAAAATGTATTTCTGCTTTTCTGTACGACAAGCCAATACTCCCTTAGGTCTGGCCTCGGGTCTCGCAGCAGTCTGGGAAGGGCATGAGACAAAGAGGCAAGCAACAAGAGCTTCTCAGACAAGCCTGGACATTCTTAGGAGATTGTCTTGCATGCAGGTATGCCTGAATGAGTGTCACAGAGTGGGAATGGAGGATGGGAATCTTCTCATAGGCTCTGGAGGCAGAAGGCCGGCAACAACGGTAGCATTATGGCCAGGCCCTGCCTCCCTTTGTGAACACATATCGAGATATATAGCGCTAGAAAGCGCAGGTGTAGTGCAGGTGGAGATGGGGGTGGGGGGGATAAAAGTCTACTGCATGGAAAAAGTTTTGCTTCACTGCTCAGAAATATCGGGGCCAGTATAAATAGCTGTCATTTTTTCTCCATTTTTTTCCCTTTGGCTTCAGTGGTAATAGCTGCAGGTGAAATACGGATGTATTTTGGCCGAAAATCCCACCTTTCCTTATGGACAAGGGTATAATCCTGAAAAATCACAGAAATACTACAAAGTAATCCACAACATAGATTTAATTTCATAAAATAATTCTAATCATACTTATAATAATACTTCTGGTCTGATGGCCACTTCCTTTTCGCAAAATTATATGAATTGTGACATACTGATTTTATAAACCTAAAATGCTGAAATTTTTACAGGAAAATAATACTGGTTCATTATTATTCATCACTCAGATGTTAGAATACCCATTTATTCCCCATAGCCTATTTTTGAAATAACAAGAGCTGACTGGAAGGATTTTCATTGCTTTTACCATTTCAAAATGGGCCATTTCTCATCTCATAGACTATACAGGTAAGTTACATTGGCCCTGTACATTTTTTTCACTACCATTGTTAGTGTTTTACCTGTGATAACAAGCAAGCTAACTAGCTAACTAACCTGATAAACCTAACTGACCTTTAATATTTTATGATGCAGATCTCATACCACCATAGATAGCAGTACCAGTGGCACAGAGTCTATCCACTACAAAACCAAACAGGAAACAAATTTTGCACATTGTATCATGTGCCAGGTGGCGGAGAAAATAGAATATAG
Organism: Echiichthys vipera; assembly: GCF_963691815.1. Taxonomy (NCBI): domain Eukaryota; kingdom Metazoa; phylum Chordata; class Actinopteri; order Perciformes; family Trachinidae; genus Echiichthys; species Echiichthys vipera. The sequence continues at coordinate 9,858,986 of NC_139825.1, read as the reverse complement.
AAGGTAGAATAACCATCATTGCAGACACATTCCAAAGCTCTTCATTTTATCCATGAGTGAGGACAGTATGGAGACAGCGATTATCCACAGATCAGCGACTAAAACCCTACAGTGTAGATGATCTGCAACAAAAGAGAGCATCATGGCACAAATGCTATGGATCCACCTGCAACAGTGAGCACCTAAAGTGTGCTAAAACTCACTACAATAAAGCTTGTGAAGAAGGTAAGAGTCAGGTTCTTCAGAAAAAGCTAGGGTGACCATCTTCTGAAACTGCAGCTGGATCAAGTACTTTAAACCTGTCCATTGAAACCCGGTACACTCGTTCTGCAGCAGCTGTTATGACTGGAAATCTGTGCTTCTTTTGTCAGAAGGAGAAAAAAGATCCTCTTCATGAGGTTTCTTCATTCAATGCAGTTAAACAGCTCAGAGATGCTGTCCCCAGAAGCAACAACCAGCAGTGGAAAGTTCAACTGAGTGCTGCTATAAATTCAGATGATGCACATGCAATTGATGTCAAATATCACCTCCAGCGTTGGGTGAAGGAGTACCAAAAGCAAGAACATAATGCTGGCATAATAGCCTCAGATATTGAGTTAGTCAGCCTAGTTCACAGCCGACTTAAGGAAAGAGAATGATGGAAGGAAGATGGAGGTAAACTGCTGCCAGTCACAACACAGGATCCTCAAGCCCCAGCCACCATCGTACATCTCATCAAATGTGGCTGCAAGAAAACCACTTGCATATCACATTGTTCTTGCAGGTCTCAAAATCTCAACTGCACTGAGATGTGCCTGTGTGGACCAGATAAAGAGGTTTGTGCAAATGTCAACCAAGGACATCTGATTGGCATTGATGATAATGAGGATGATGGTGATCCTTCTTTTTAAACAGAGTTACTGAAATCCATTCAATCATGAAAGATTTTATTGGCAGCATGAAGACTGTATTGTATCATGTTTCTTTGTTTGTTTATTTCTAAATTGACAATAGGTCTTCAGGTCTTGATTGATTTATGAATAGGCACGTTAAAACAACTTTTGCAAAGGTCAAAAATGATATGACTTAAAATTTTGTTCTTTTTTCATCAAAATCAATAGCTTTTGTGTTAATTAAAATATTTGTTTCTAATGACATCTGTCAAATAGTATCAAATATAATCACAACTAAAAAGAGAACTTTGTGTTAATTTTAGTTCATGAAAATAGTGTTTTAAACCATTGTAATTATATTTAATGGTGCAAATATTGTTCAAAATATAAAATTTGAGAGAAAAGTATAGTCGGAAAAAAAGTTTAATCACCCAAGAAGACATTCCAACCACACTAATCAAGTAACTGAATATTTATTAGTCTTCCAATACAAGTGCTTATACATGCTAAAGAATGTAAAAAATAAACCCGAAAACAAAACACTGAGGTTAGTTGAATATTATTAAAGGATAAACATTATTCACGTAGACATTATTGTCAGTTAACAAAGCCCATGAAAAGACCAGGGGTCCGTTTCACAAAGCAGGTTAAAAAAACTCTGAGTTTAACCCTGAACTCTGAGTTGATCTACTCTGAGATAGGAAACTCTGAGTTTTCGGTTCCAGAACAGCTGATTTGAGTTAGTTTTATCAACTCGGAGTAGTTTGACCTGGAGTTAAGCGCGTGCACCACAAGTAAAAAAAGACAGCATCAATGGAGCCCTGATTCGACGAGTCACCATGGCAACGGGGAAGCGGAGGGCTACGCTACAACTGGAACTGGAAATATTAATGCGCTCATACAGGAGTTTGAGCAGGTTTAAAGTGTAACACCGCTGCAGCAGCAAAAGAGAGGGAGACGGTGCGGGAGAACATTGCTGCTCGGCTCAGTGCATAAGTTTAAATGTAGTTCTGTTGCAATCACAGTAATATCACAGGGGAAACTGCATGAGTGGGAGCCTATTAGTTTATTTCATTTAAGTGCAACCCCGCGGGGGAGAAACGCAGCTTAAGATGAAACATAAAAACATACAGGTATTCAAACAGGTAAAACATCGGCAAAATCTCATGGTGACGCCTCAATTTGAGCATGTTTTACATGGTAAAGTAAATATTACCGTAAGTGGCTGTTTTTTATTCAACATATAAATGTTGTATAAAAAACTCCCATTTGCAAAAAAACACAGCGCAACACACAATATCTGCTGTGATATGAGAGCATGACTTTGGTTGTTAATGTTGGAAATGTAAGGAGGGATGAGATGGACTGTGACATGAAACGGTGTTGTGCCGTATTCAGCCCCCTCGCATTATAGGTGATATTCTGGATCAGAAGGCTATATAGGAGTAGTTTATATACCGGTAACCCAATTAAAAGCACACACTTTTGAACCTATGAATTGCAAGAAAAGCTGGGATTATATTTAGAAACGCTAAGTCAAATACATTCAACTTGCTCAAAAGATCCATTTCATTCATTTTGTAATTATGGCTGCAGCATATTAAGGACGTCTATGCGCGGTCTGATAATCATCTCCCGACCAATATTTAATTCTCTTTGCGAAATGCGAAACCTTCTTCCACGGGATCATTATCAAGAGGACAAGCCATGGTAGTGTAAATATTCCCCACCTAATATAACTTCTAATGTAGGCCTACTGAATGATTTTCATATGTTGTGTAAAAAACTCCCGTTTGCAAAAAAACGCAGCGCAACACACAATATCTGCTGTGATATGAAACGGTACCGCTCAAAAAGAGAATTGCCTGGAAACAATCTATAACATCTATAATCAATAGTTTGATAATCATCTCCCGACGAATATTGAATTCTCTGCGCAGTAATTCTGCACCTTCATCCACGGGATCGTTAATCAAAAGGACACGCCATGGTAGTGAAATAGTTGCGACCTAATATAACTTCTAATGTCTGATTTTTGCAGTGATTTTCTGAAAAAACAGACGGAACTATACTTCGCCAAAACTCGCCTGCTGACTGAATGAATGAGGAAATCAAACACCGTGTGTGACTGAAAGAGGGCGGAGACAGAGAGAAACTCAAGGTTTTCTGAGAAAAACCTGGTCCCGACCAGTTTAGTTTCAGAGAGCATGTTACCATGGTAACTGACCGAGAGGTTAAGTTACCTCTCTTTGTGAAACAGGCTAGAGTTAACCCTCTCTCTCTGGTTTGAGTTACCGCCCTTTGTGAAACGGAAAACTCAGAGTTTCCCTCATTTCAGGGTTAACAGACTCAGAGTTTTCACTAAACCTGCTTTGTGAAACAGGCCCCAGGACCAACTACGTATGTGCGAGTGCCTCTCAATACTTCCTGACTTGTTATTGTATTCTATTGACTTGTTATTGTATTGTATTGTTATTGTTGATAAGAGATGTGTGACCAAACGATACTTGCCATTTGCGCTTTAAATGCACCGTGTGGGCGTAGCTTGGCACCAAAGTTAAGACAGGACAGTTAACAGGAAATAGCTACAATTTCAGCAAACATTGTCCAATTTGCATTTGATAGTCTTTGACACTAGGGGGCAGCAGTAAGCTTGAAATCTGCTGACAGGATTTAAGGAAATTACACCCTCCAACCACAAAGTGGGTTATAATGACAGAGTGGCGATGTCCGTATTTCTGCATGTTGACGTGACTGTCCTGCTGTCAGTGGATTTTCTAATTGTTTACATGTGTTCAGGGTCAGGATGTAACGGATTACATGTTATTGCAGTATGTATTTAAAATACAAAATACAAGTAACTATATTCCGTAATAGTTAGAGTTGGTGTATTCAGAATACAGTTACTTTATTACAGTTACTCTACTTTAAAGCTAACTGCTCCGGACAGGAGCAGATCTACTTCTCCGGTCTGCGTTTATGAGTAGAGACCGAAACCGACAGCAGCCTCACCCTCGCAGCTGCTCCGGGTACAGTCATCAGTGTGAGCCGGTGTTACATTGCTGTGGTTTCTAGATAGTGTTAATGTAGCACGGAGCATATTTAAATGCATTTGCTGAGCTGTTTTTATTCATACAATATGAATTGTATGGTTGTTGACACAAACGTCATGATGGTAGATGGCCCAGCGAGTCTATTTTTAAATGAGGTTCTCAGTATATCATAGTTTAAAAAAGGCATTTTTATTTCTCTCCTGTAAAGCACGCTGTTGCTTCGAAAATGGAATATAATGAAAACTGCACTATAAATAAAGATTATTATTCTCTATCTCTAATTCCCTGAAGAGGAAACTTTGATGATTTTCAACCAGTTGACTCCAGTCAGGCAGTTTACTTTAATCGACCAGTGAGTGGCTTGCCCCGGTTGCCCACACACACACACAGACCCTGTAATGCTACTGTTGCTCTGTTTGCAAATTGCAACTGAACGCTGTAATGTTAGGTTATTTCCAGTGGCCAAAATGTTTCAGTGAAGTGTGATGAAGTGAAACACGTGAGATCTGCTGTTAAAGTGATATTAGTCTACTGTAGGTGTGTGGGGGGGTTGTTCATAAAAGGCCCATCAGTCCGAACAAAGGGATTAATTAATTATTAGCAGTTTACTTGTTAGAGTATGAGTGAGGCTTTTCTACATGAAATGAAGTTCTCGGGCTGTAGTGCTATATTTTTACTACCGGAGCACACCTATGACGCACACGCATGTGTGTACACGCATTATTAAAATAGTAAACCTTTAAAAGGTTGTGTAACCTACTGTGACAAGTCTACATAGACCTAATATGAGTCAACTGTATAAAGACCTTTACACACCAGGGGAGTCTTTTTCCTTTGATTAATTTGCACTTAAATATATATTTATAAGTGTTGCCTTTCTCATGAATACTTTTTAGTATCAAGGGCAGTTTTTCGGGGCTTTCGCACCGCAAATAAAAACATCAACCAAGCTTTGCTGCTAGACCTCATTCATCTATGGATCAGACGGAAAAATATTTGACTTTAAACATCGACAAAGGCAATGCAGATAGCTTTTCTTTTTCCGTTCAGACCTTACACAAAAAAAGGTCTAGACACACACTACACAACAGTTAACTGTTAACCAGAGGAAAATTAAACTCATTCAGAGCATTTCACTAAAAGGAGGTAATCGGGCGGTGGAAGGAGCACTTTGAGGAACTCCTTAATCCGACTAACCTCTTTTGTAGAGGCAGATCTTAAGGCTGATGATGAACTCCACAGTGGCAAAGCCCCAGGGATGGATGAGATTCGTCCAGAAATGCTGAAAGATTTGGGTTGAAAGGGGCTGTCTTGGTTGACACGTCTCTTCAACATTGCGTGGAGGTCTGGGACAGTGCCAAGGGAGTGGCAGACCGGGGTGGTGGTTCCCCTGTTTAAAAAGGGGGAAGAGAGGACGTGTGCCAATTACAGGGGTATAACACTACTCAGCCTCCCTTGTAAAGTCTACTCCAAGGTGCTGGAAAGGAGGGTTCGTCCTATAGTCAAGCCTCAGATTGAAGAGGAACAATGCGGATTCCGTCCTGGATGTGGAACAACGGACCAGCTCTTCACTCTCGCAAGGATCCTGGAGGGGGCCAGTATGCCCATCGAGTCTACATGTGCTTTGTGGATCTGGAGAAGGCATATGACCAGGTCCCTTGGGATCCTCGGAAGTAAGTCGGATTCGTTCCCGGTGGGGGTTGACCTCCGCCAGGGGTGCGTTTTGTCACCAATCCTGTCCATGATTTTCATGGACCCAGGACTGGGTGGAGAAATTTTATCTCCACACTGGCCTGGGAATGCCTCGGGATCCCCCAGTTAGAGCTGATTAATGTGGCCCAGGAAAGGGAAGTTTGGGGTCCCCTGCTAAAGCTGCTGCCCCCGCGACCCGACCCCGGATAAGCAGTTAAGATGAGATGAGATGAGATGAGATATTATTGTTATTCTTGTTCGTATTATTTTTTGCTACTACTTGTATTTGTATTCGTAATACAGCCCACTGGAACTTACTAATATTATTGCAGCAATAAAGGTAAAGTGTTTATTATCAAACAAAAATAAAGCATTTGATGAAAACTTCTCAGCAGCACAGGTTTGACTCCGACCTGCCGCTCTGTGCTGCATCTTATTCTCGCTCCACCTGAAATATCCAACCATGAAGAATTTTAAAAATTCCAGGTTGAACTGAAACACAACATATACCAGTGTAATTGAGCCATGCTGCTGTATTAAATGCTAATTCACTAAAGAGGGAAACTTTGATTATTTTCAACAGTATACTTTAGTCGGTGGGTGAGCGACGTGCTCCGGTTGTCGGCTCTGTTCACCTGCAGACACACAGACCCTGTAACTCTAGTGCTAACTGCTGTAGCTCGGTTAGCAAAGTGCAACCGAACGCTGTATTTCCAGTTGTCAAAATGTTCCAGTGAAGTGTGATGAAGTGAAAACACAGTGAGAGGGTCAAAGTCCTGAGACATTAACACAGACAACACCAAAAAACAAGTCACAGCTATTTTAATGTCCACAGTGGCGTGGAAACTTATGAATGAATGTTTAGGCGCACACTCCGACCCCGAAGCATGTCTATCCACTTATTTTATTATACCTCTATGGTCCTTGGACCAATTCTATTCAACTTATATATGCTTCCTTTGAGAAATATTATAAGGAAGCACTCCATAAATTTTCATTGTTTTGCTGATGATACACAATTATATAATTAACGATCAAACCAGAAGAAACCAATCAGTTAGATAAACATCAAATGTTGGCTGTATTTGTATGTACAAATGAAGGCCTCTGAAACTCTAAAATTATATCTAAAAATATTTTTACTTGGATGATGTTGTGTTGTCCTCCAGGACCACAGTGAGGAATCTCTGTGTCATTCGATTTTCACATAAAACTAACAACAAGGACTGCATATTTTCACCCGCGTAATATTGCGAAAATTAGGAACATTAAGTCTCAGAAAGATACGGAAAAACTAGCCCAGGCATTTGTTACTTCTAGGCTGGACTATTGCAACTCCTTATTATCAGGCTGCTCCAATAAGTCTATTAAGAGTCTCCAGTTGGTCCAAAATGCTGCAGCTCGAGTACAAACTAAAACAAATTGAAAAGAAAATATTTCTCCTGTATTAGCTTCTTTTCACTGGCTACTGTAAAACCTAGAATAGAATTTAAAATCCTTCTTCTTACCTACAAGCTGCTTATTGGTCAGGCTCCTTCCTATCTTAAATAGCTCATAGTAACGTTTTGCCCGACTAGATCGCTGCGCTCTGAGAATGCAAGGCTACTTGTTGTTCCTAAAGCCTCCAAAAGTAGAATGGGAGGCAGAGCCTTCAGCTACCAAGCTCCTCTCTTGTGGAACCAAAGCCCAAGTGCTGTTCGGGAGGCAGACACTGTCCCCATATTTAAAAGTGTTGGAGAGTAAGCCTACTTTTGTTATGGCTAAAATATATCAGTTGCTGAATTAATTATGAATTAACTCGACTCGTTAAAATTTAGGATTTATTTTACCTCGAAGTAGGGCACCACACCAAATTAAGACAGGATGTTTATTAAACTTTGGTGAAGGTTTAATACCTGTTAGTAATTTAAAGTAATTGATTGTTAAATTGTATCAGTCTCGTCTTGAACCCGTTAGTTCGTACCACAGCCTTATCAGGGACCAACACTTTCTGCACAGAACGGAAGACTCTCACAACGACGTATGGTTATAAACATTTATTTGACTACCTAACAAGGAGAATGCAGAATAGTGCAACATTGAATAGATAAGTGAAAAAGGGTTAAATGTGGATATGAAAAAGTTTAAGACCAGAGTGATTCTGACCTACGGGCTGACATATAATATTACTGGCGGACCGAAACTGGTTCTAATTAAACTGTCAACAGAACTCGGATCAGAATTTAACTGTCACCAACGTTTAACCAAGAGTTGCATTAAAAGGCCAACCTTACTTTGCCGTTGATATAACAGTCGCCCTGGTGTCTTACAGTACCGATGCAGATTTGTAGGTCCGTGTCCCGGTGTTTGGCGGACCTTAGTTCTGGTTCTGTAGACTGGGTCAGCTGCGCGGTTGGTTCGGCTGGCTCGTCTGCTTCCGTCCTGACTTGAATTCAGCTCTTCAGGTGGCTTGCCTCTGGAAGTTGTTTGTGGGTTGACAAAAAATCTGACCGGTTCTGAACTAGAGTTTGATGCAATTTGTCGGCCAGACAGAAAGGAAAAGACGGCACGAGGGGTTTTACTATACTTAGAAATTAAAAACGTGTTGTAGAAACTTATAAAGTTGCGTGTTAAAAATAGATTAATAAACAAAAATACTTAAGTAAGAAATCAACTTCTCTTGCTAACTTTGGGTTAACAAAGTTAGACAAAAGAACAAAGGGAACGAAGAGGGGAGAAGAGGAGAACAGGAGGTGAAGTAACAGAGGGGGGTCAGAGGTGCAGAGGTGCAGGAGAAAGTTGCAGAGTGAGTGAGAGGTCAAGAGCCTCCCTGTCCCTCTCTTATCTACGTGGGTATTGAGAAGGCGGCTCTTTCTGACCCAGCCCTCTGGTTTTGAGTGACTTAACTGCTTTTTATGCCGGAATTCTAACAGGGAAGTCTAAACTCCGTTATTAATCTTCTTGATATCCAATTTAACCAAAATCTTTAGGCAGACAGTTTTAACAGATACAGATACTGAGTGACGGGCCTATTATTAAAACACAAACAATATTTCAGGAATTAGATAGAGACTTTGCATAACATAATCACAACAAGATACAAATAATGCATATACTGTTACACACTTGCAAGAATGTCTTTGAACAGCCAGTTGCGATGAAACATCGAACTTTAGCTGTTTTTCCAAACATCTACACAAAGTTCTGTTGCTTAGATTTTATTAATGAAAGTCCATATGTCTCACAGAGACAGCTCCTCCAGTTCGAAGTGCGGTCAGATTTGACGTTAATTTAGGTTAAAAGGAGGTCCTTAATCCTGGAGTTCTAGGTTTTATTACCCTAGGAGGGTCCGAGGTTGTAAACCAAACCTTATCTCTTATCGAAACAAGCATACAAATGTCTTATCCACGGTTGTCTTCCTGCAACGTTGAGCAGACAACCAGACACAAAAACTCCTTAAACAGCACTTCCTCATAGAGGTCATACAAAAGTAAAGTTAAAACTTTCCTTTTGATAAAGCTAATAGTTAGGGCTCTTAGCTATGTTGTTATTGACATTCAATTTCTCTTAGAGCCTGCATGTGTGGGGCCTGCACTGATTTTGTTATGCTTAATAATGCTGCTATAGGCCTAGTCCGACGGTGGGATAATACTGTTCCTGATATTCTGAGCTTCTATCCTCTCTGTCTTTATCATTCATGTCTCATCAATGCTAGTGACGTTTCTCAGAATGGAGCTGACAACAACCCGTTTTGTTTTCTCAGCAGGTGTGTCAGTGGGGAAAACCTGTTTGAAACGTGAACGGGCGGATGGTTTAACCATGGGCTTCTATTTAGAACTATGCTTTCCTCTCACAATCACCCAGGAGGTTTACTGGGGGAGGGCTATCAGATGCTAACGCTACACTATGTGGCTTCGCACTGGCTATAGTTATATGTGGCCGGCTAGCTACTGTAGCACAAGACTGAGCTCCCATGGTGCTGAGCCATGCCTCTAACTCACTGAGCCTCGCCTCCAGCGCTACAAATACATTACACTTATTACATTTACCATTATCACTAAAGGAGGCAGAGGAGTAGCTAAACATATGACACTCCGAGAAAGAACGCAAATGTACACAATAGAAGCAACGCAAAGACATACAAAGTCAATCTACAGATGCAATTTGAAGGCGCGTTATTCACGTTATTCGCATTACCTGTGGTGAGATGGACGTGAAAATCGATCGATACTCTGAGCTTCTTTCCTCTCTGTCTGTATCATTCATGCCTCATCAATGCATGTTACTAATTCAACTTCTTTTCCGGACTTGTTTGTGCTTTGCGTCTCCCAGGTCTCTGCTGATCATGGTGGTGCCTGCTGCCGTGGTCCCGCATGACGCATCCTGCTGCTATTATCACTTTTGCTCATATATACTATCATTAGTCTTAGAAATGATACAATTTATAGCCATAAAAACACCATCAGTGGTTTGTCTCACTGTATCACAGCTGTTATTACTGCTACTCATCATTGATCATATTTACCTCCATAATTGTTATCACCTTAGCTGTTCTTGTTTCTTACTATTCTACTATATTAACTGCCATAACATGTAAGTCATATTCACATTACTTTAGCTATTACTATAGTTACTGTTACTTTTGTGGTTGCTTGCATCTCTGGAAGTGTGTCTGTGCCCGTCTGTCTTTGTGTCTGTCTTTGTCTCTCTCTGTCCATCTGTCCATCTTTCTTCCTCCCCAACCAGACAGATGGCTGTCCTCCATGGAGCTGGGTCTGTCCAACTTTCCTGCTTGTTATAGGGAAGGTTTTTCTTGCCACCGTACTCAATCAGGGATTTGTTGGGTCTATGTAAATCAGAAATAAGTCATAGAGTGTGGTCTATACCTATTCTGTAATGTGTGTTTTATTATGATTTGGCATTGTAAATCAAATTTAATTGAATTGAATTGGATGAAGCTCAGGAACAGGTAGTTGAACAGATGCTTAGGGAAGAATGTCATTCATTCTCAAGATCAGACAATGATATCAGCTGCATTGAAAGGTTGCAAATGACCATCTCTCTCAATGACCCCGAACCAGTCAAACGTACATATACATCAGTGCCTAAGCCTCTGTATCAGGAGATGAAGGGCTACCTCCGTGATCTAATAGCACAGGGCTGGGTTCGGAAGTCAAGCTCTTAATACTCTTCGCCTGTTGTTTGCTTTAGAAAAAAGACGGCACCCTTCGGTTATGTATAGATTAAAGAGACCTGAACAGAAAGAAAGACCCATCCAGACGGCCAGCCTATCCCTTTTGTCCAAGACATCCAGCAGCGTAGGTGGTGATTCCTGGCTCTCCCTCTTACGGTAGATCAGGTAAAAGCTTATCACCAGGGGATTCGTCTCAGACAGACCACTGACTGCTTTTGTTACCCATGGGGACTTTATGAGTGGATACAAATGCCATTTGGCCTCATGAACGCCCCTGCAGCCTTTTGGCGTTGTATGGAAGAATGTTTGGAAGGGCTCCAGGATGACATCTGCATTTCTTATTTGGACGACACACTGGTAGAAGAGTGTTGCAATGCCTAAGAGAGTATGGCATCAAACTCAAGCCGAGTAAATGTGATTGTTACAGCTGTCGTTATTCCTCACTCATGTGTTGAAGTGTTTGTGTGTGTATGCAAAGGATGTGTGGCCTCCTGTCGGAGATTGGTTCATTCTGGCCCATCCCACTTCCTGGTTCCTGCAGATCCTGATTGGTGCGGCGGCCTGCGGTAGTTACCACCAATCAAGCAGCGGCTCCAGCCACTTCAGCTCACCCTATTAATTGCTTCCCTGTGTAACAATCGGGTGTCGGATGTCGACCGGGCTGCTGACTGGAACTGGTGTCGGACCGGGCCGCCGACAGGAACTGGTGTCGGACCGGACCGCCGGCTGGAAGAGGTGTCGGACTGGGTCGCCGACTGGAACTGGTGTAGGCCGAGCAGGACGCCAATGGCGGACGGAGACAAGAAAAAAAAAAAAAAAAAACCTGAGGGTCTGCTGGGTCCATGTATGGCCGGATCATTCTGTCATGTGTGACGACGGAGGAGGGGACCCAAATGCAGACACGGAACTCAGGAGACGGTATTAACAAATTTAATAAAACTTTTTTACAAAAAGGTGCACTAACACAAAGGAAAAACACGAAGAACTAGATACAAACTGACACGATGAATGGACACAAGAGGAACAGGTACACAGGGAGACATCAGGGTATGTAGAGGGTATGTAGATGGCACTGAGTGAGGCTCAGTACCGGATTGATATACAGAGTGGCAGGTGATTAGTGCTCACAAGAATCACCTGCCAGGAAAACAAACTCAAACCAGAAAACAGAAAGAAAGCACATACAGAAAAACACCGACAGGGGGAGACAAAAACAACGATTAAAAAGGAGAGGGAGAGACTGTCCAGAACCAATCACAACAATTTGTAGGGACACTTTCTTTCGACCATACCTTTACCACAACAGGTACATGTCACCACACCATCCGGTGATGATCCAAGGTGAGGCTCAGTGGGCTGGACCACTAAGCCACATGAACTGACCCTAAAGTCTTGATAGCTCTTGACCATAAGATCTGTGTCACTGATATGTTCGGCTGTCGTTACATGGTGAAACCTGGTACTTGTAATCCTGCCAGCTCTGTAGGTTTGCCAGTCTTTTGAGTTTAACTGCTATTGTGTAAGAAATTCCAGCCTATCACACTGATGGGGCTGTAATTTAGTTTTTAGTCTTTGAAATGTTTCCTCACTTTTCACTTGCAGCTCATGTGGTGACAGATCTTTGAGTGTTTCATAAAACAAAGCAGTCAAGGGCTCAGGTAGATTTGTTTGTTCCTCTGTATCACTGCCGGATGACCCCATGTCTGTGTCGCCGTTTACAAAGCTGGTCAGGACTGCAGCATGAGGGGCAATACTCTGCATCTCCAGGATGTCATCGTCTGTCAGGGCTGGATGAGATAGACAAATATGTCAGTACATTCCAATAAGTGACATAACATAAAATGTCACCCTTGTTTTAGTACATTGTAGATAATCACATTTCCATGATGTTGAGAATTGCAGGCATGATCACAATACCATACACTTCGTATAACTTGAATCTCCATAAAAGCTTCTTTCCTTGTCTGACATAATTTCCAAAGGGGGGAGGGAGGTGTAAATACACAAAATTATGTTTGGCCAAAGAAAACGTATCTAAACTGTCAACAACAACATGCCTGTGCCTCTGGGGATGGTACTGTTGGGCCTACTCCTGACAGTTTCCAAAGTGGCTGGACGCTGACTGCCTGGTCTCTTTGGTTTATGAAAGATGATATTTCTCAATGGAGCTGGGTGTACTTCTTTCCTGCTCAAGTCTTTCCACGCACACTCTCCTGAGGTGACTGCTGGCTCCTCTATCATTACCATTCTAACACAAAGTTCAACTTTGAACATAATTGAGGCTGCATGGATACAGCATGACCCAAGTCTGAAATGAAATCACATTTAAAGCAGATTAATCAAAACAATTTAAGATATTGTTTTTTTAACTAGTCTGTCTGTGTGTGTGTGTGTGTGTGTCTGTGTTTGTGTGGGTATGATGGAAGTTAGCACCTGCCTGGCTGGTAGATTTCTGGTAGCATCATTTTTGGAAAAGTGACATACTTGCTAAAGAGGACAGTCAGCTATGCTTCATTCTCAGATGTTTTCATACAACTGCGATCATGGACAAGGAGTTAGAGCAGAGTGGTAAGTCGCTAAGGAGGCTAAACTAACAGATGATATGCTATGCTATGTTGAACAGTAAGAGAGCAAGTGGCATTTACATTAAATGGCAAATGGAATGATGCTAACAGGAATTTATAGGAAAAAATCTGTCATTAATCCATCAAGATAAGGTCAGTGAAAAAATTAAACTTACCCTGCCATGCAGGTGCAGTTAGCTGTGTGAATGTAGCACTTCTCCTTGTTGTAGATGACCCACGCCACGTACATCGTTGTCTTCTTTCCTTGACGCTGGCTTGGCAGGACTTCTGCTTTTAGTGCACAAAAATCTTTCCCTATGTCATTGTAGAGGATCTTTTGAACATGTCCAGACACAACAAAATTATAGGCATCGAGCATGTGCATAGACTTTCTCACGTGTACGGGCTAGGTTTATCAATAAGGTAAGAGTGAATAGCTGGCCATTGGATATCTGGCCACTTGCTAACATCATCTACCCAATCTTTTAAGGAAGCTGGGTCAGGCAGACTATTGCCGTCGGTGAGTACTAATTTATTTAGGTATTGTTCGCGGTCCTTAACTGACAACGAAAGAACATATTCAGAATTATTCTGTGGAAGACCGTGGACATCCATATTCTTTGCTTACCCGTTGTGACATTTTCTGACCTCAAACTGCTTGCGCATCCTCTCTGGGCTTGGAATGTTTGTATACAATGAAAGGGTCTATTAGGAGGACACAGTTCACACAGTAGTAAGACAAATGGGATCTGACATGCCAATTTGTGAAGTCCGACCAGAAAATGGAAAGGGACGCTCCAGGGTTCTACATAGGAACTTGCTTATGTCTTTTGACACCTTACCTTATGAGACACCACAAGGAGTGACTAAAGAGAAAAACAGTCACCAGAAAATGAGACACCAGCAATACCACAGCCTCAAGAGTCTCACGAAGTAAGCAGGGATAAATATGACTTTTATTATGAGCCACTTCAAGCCCCCACATCCCCTGCAAGAATTAACATGAAAGACACTGAACCAGAGATTGAGCTTGAACGCAGGTCCCCGCCAGTCCCTGCTATGTCACCAGTACAGCCTCTTGGTAGAGAGAAAAGGGAGGAGCTCAGTACATTTGTTGAAAACATGCCTGGTGAGAAAGTAAACTTACCTCCTGGAGATCTGTTGGATCACTCTTCAAACACCTCTGCTTCACCAAGTGTTGCTGCAGAACCTGAGGAGCAGACCTACCAACTGTCAACAAGGGAGAGACACCCACCAAGACGAACCACCTACGATGAACTTGGTACCCGCTCATGCTACAGCATTCATCCGCCACCACAGCTGTTACCTGTCTACCCTGCCTGAGGACTGAGCCCCTGGATGCCACCGTTACAACCATACTATTTTCAGCCACCTTGTATGTATGGACTTCAACAAGCTTAAGTCTACAGCTTGTAAATGGAACCAAAGACTTCCTTGCAAGCTGTTTCTACAGAACATTAACGGAGACAAGTCATGGACTGTTTTCACAGACTACACTCACAAGACCAATTGATTAGACTGTCTATGGACAGTTGATACCATGGCCTGGGAAAAACACATGACTGTGAAACTGGATTATTGACTGTATCTGAACTGTGACCTTTGTCATGTGGCAGAAAACATGATTGAGAAAGCGAATAACAGGGCTAGGTCACCGTGTACTGGGGACATAGGCCTGGGGCCTGTTTCACAAAGCAGGTTTAGTGAAAACTCTGAGTCTGTTAACCCTGAAATGAGGGAAACTGAGTTTTCCGTTTCACAAAGGGAGGTAACTCAAACCAGAGAGAGAGGGGTAACTCTAGCCTGTTTCACAAAGAGAGGTAACTTAACCTCTCGGTCAGTTACCATGGTAACATGCTCTCTGAAACTAACCTGGTCGGGACCAGGTTTTTCTCAGAAAACCTTGAGTTTCTCTCGGTCTCCGCCCTCTTTCAGCCACACACGGTGTTTGATTTCCTCATTCATTTAGTCAGCGGGCGAGTTTTGGCGTAGTATAGTTCCGTCTGTTTTTTTTCAGAAAATCATTGCAAAAATCAGTCAGTAGGCCTACATTAGAAGTTATATTAGGTGGTGACTATTTCACTACCATGGCATGTCCTTTTGATAACGATCCCGTGGATGAAGGTGCAGAATTACTGCGCAGAGAATTAAATATTCGTCGGGAGATGATTATCAAACTATTGATTATAGATGTTCTTGCATTTCTCTTTTTGAGCGGTACTGTTTCATATCACAGCAGATATTCTGTGTTGCGCTGCGTTTTTTTGCAAAAGGGAGTTTTTTTATACAACGTATGAGAATCAGTCAGTAGGCCTATATAGAAGTTATATTAGGTGGTGACTATTTCACTACCATGGCATGTCCTTTTGATAACGATCCCGTGGATGAAGCTGACGCATTACTGCACAGAGAATTAAATATTCGTCGGGAGATGATTATCAGACCGCGCATAGACATCCTTAATATACTGCAGCCATAATTACAAAATGAATGAAATGGATCTTTTGAGCAAGTTGAATGTATTTGACTCAGCGTTTCCTAAATATAATCCCAGCTTTTCTTGCAATTCATAGGTTCAAAAGTGTGTGCTTTTAATGTGGTTACCGGTATATAAACTACTCCTATAGGTCCAAACAACAGCCTTCTGATCCAGAATATCATCTATAATACGAGGGGGTGCATTTCACGGCAGGGAAACACCGTTTCATGTCACAGTCCATCTCATCCCTCCTTACATTTCCAACATTAACAACCTGTAATGCTCTTATATCACAGCAGATATTGTGTGTTGCGCTGCGTTTTTTTGCAAATGGGAGTTTTTTTTGCAACATATAAAACAGCCACTTATGGTAATATTTACTTTACAATGTAAAACATTCTCAAAATGAGGCGTCACCATGAGACAGTGCCGATGTTTTACCTGTTTGAACAATGTTTTTATGTTTCATCTTAAGCTGCTGCCAAGTGCGCTTCTCCCCCGTGTGAAGCACCTAAATTAAATAAATTAATAGACTCCCACTCAAGCAGTTTCCCCTGTGATATTACTGTGATTGCAACAGGACTACATTTAAACTTATGCACTGACCCGAGCCGCAATGTTCTCCCGCACCGTCTCCCTCTTTTTTGCTGCTGCAGCGGTGTAAACCTGCTCAAACTCTCCGTATGAGCGCATTAATATGTCCAATTCCAGTTGTAGCGTAGCCCTCCGCTTCCCCGTTGCCATGGTGACTCGTCGAATCAGGGCTCCATTGATGCTGTCTTTTTATACTTGTGGTGCACGCGCTTAACTCCAGGTCAAACTACTCTGAGTTGATCAACCTAACGCAAATCTGCTGTTCTGGAACCGAAAACTCAGAGTTTCCTATCTCAGAGTAGATCAACTCAGAGTTCAGGGTTAAACTCAGAGTTTTTTTAACCTGCTTTGTGAAACAGGCCCCTGGTAAGCACATTCTGTTTAGAAAACAATAGAACTGTATTTGGGCATGATGACGTCTGGACACAAAGTAGACGCCACTGATTGTAAATGTATATGTATGTATTGGAAAGACCTGATGGGCCGTGTAAATGTTGTCAGCACACGAACCTCGGTATAAGATGTTCTGTAAAGAGACACTTGGAATTTAGAATTTAGTAATGTAGGATTTTGGATCTTGGAATCTGTGATGAGTGTGTTAAACCTTGATTCAATAAATTCCCCTTGACTGCTCTGAGACCTCTCTTCTGACTCCTTCTTGTAGACCTTTCTATTTTTCTAATACATTGTTCTACCATAGTCCTAGTACCAGTTTTAGCAGAGGGTCTCCGTGTCAAGGTCTATAGATTCTATTAAAAAGGAAAACAATTGATTTGATATTGGGACAACATTTATTTTGTAGGAGAGATTGTGACAAGTTGAAAGTTTATACATTACTAGCACAAAAGGTTTTTGCTGATAAAAGAAGCAGACCATAACTCTTGTGATTCTTTCTATTCCACAAAACTTGGGACCCACTGCTGGCTCTTGTTAGTAACAGTCTCACTTTTATTCCTGATGATGCTGAGGACACTTCCTAGTACTTGGAAGAAGAGAGCCCCCACCCCCTTTTTTTATTTCTCTCTCTCTTTTCTTTTTCCTGAATTACTTTATTTTTTGTATTAGGTATAGTTTTTCATCTATTTGGTTTCATTGTACCTTATTTTTCTACTTATGTTATATGTTATTCAGTTATTTAGTTGGTTACTGTGACCACATCTAACATGTGTTGTTGGGAGGGATAGTGGGATTTACGTTGGGGTTTTTTGTTTTTGTTGTCAGTTTATCACTTTAAGGTAGATGCGTTTATAAAACTGTTGCACTTTTTCTTGTTTGATTATCTGCAAAATTAAAAAAAAACCTTAATGACTTGAATGACGAAGGTGTTTTTGCATCCTTTGCATCTATGTTGGACAAATACAGCCTGCCTAATAGCAACACTTTTTTGGTACCTTTAAATGATATATTTTATCCAAAAGCAATTCCCACATTTTCCAAACCACCCCCCTGAAGCTGAGATGGGCAAATTACTGTCCCTCAATGTACACCACAAATGACTGATATCTGTCGTTTAAAATAAGATTGCACTTCTGAGCCCGGTCCCCACTGTATCACCTAAAATGCATGGGTAAAGGATTTGGGAGTAGACATGACTGAGGTCCAGTGGAGGGACATTTTAAAACTGGTCCATTCTCCTCGAGTTGTGCCAGGCCAACTTATTACAGTGTAAGGTGCCTCATAGAGCCCATTTCACCAATGCTAAATTGGCTAAGATATACCCTAGTCACAGTGATGTTCAGCCAACCATGCACACATGTTCTGGACGTACCCGGAGCTTGCTGAATTTTGGTCTGATATATTCCAAACCCTCAAACAGGCTCTTAACTCAAATTTGGAACCCAATCTCCTGACTGCTCTTTTTGGGCTTCCTCTGTCTACACAACGTGTTGTGGACTTTATCAACCTGGGCACCAGACGTAACACTCTCCTTAAATGGAAATGTTTCTCCATCAACTCACAATAGTTGGTTACGTGAAGTTTTACAATGTCTAGGGTAAGAGAAGTTAAGGTTCTCACAGAAGGGATCTTTGACAGCATTCCACAAAACTTGGGAAACACATTGCTGGCTCTGTTTAGTAATAGTCTCACTATCTCAAGTTATTCTTGATGATGCTGAGAGACACCTCCCCTTTCCTTTTTTTAGGACCCGAGCACCAACGAAGTTATTGTCGAGGGACCTGTTGATTATTATTATTAGGGCCCGACAGTCGTTGGTGGAAAGTACGTTTTGACTTTGTTAGTGCTCTATTGAGTCTTAACAACAGTCGTTTTAGTCACAGGAGGCCATGATGACCTGGACAAATGAGAATATTCACAGGCAAACTTCATCCGATTTACATGAAATTTTCAATGTGTGGTCTTTGTTTAATATAGAACAAGGCAAAGCATGTTTTGTAGGTGTTCTCTAGCGCCACACAGTGGACGCAGGAAGTGGGGCAAGATTTTCCATTGATTGCCTGCAGAGCCACGCCCTTTGTGCCGTGTTTGATGTTAGCTGAGACCACTGGGCCTCCCAGGATGAGCCCGGTAGAAATCCCTGATGAGAGACGGGTTGAGAATCAGGGGCTGAGAGACCCAGCTCCTCTCCTCAGACCATATCCCTGCCAGTCGACCAAGTACTGGAAGCCGCGCCCTCTGCGTCGCACATCCAATAACAGGTTGACCGTGAATGCCGAATGGACATCCAAGGTTCAGGGGGGTGGTGGGGTGACGGTAGGCCGGCACAGTGTGCTGGTGGACACTGGCTTTGGCTGGGAGACATGGAACGTAGGATGGATCTTGAGGGACTCCGGAAGCTTGAGACTAACAGCACTGGGGTTGATGATAGTCTCAACCTCAAAGGGACCAACGAAATGGGAAGCGAGTTTCCTGGAGGTGACATTCAGGGGAATGTCATGGGAGCTCAGCCATACCTTCTGCCCCGGTCTGTACTTGGGAGCTGGGATGCGACAGCGATCCGCCATCCTGCGGTTCTCCTCAGCAGTCTGAAGCAAAGTGAACGGAGGGCACAGCAATCTCAGACTACTTGGCCGGAAAGAGAGGAGGCAAGTAACCCAAATGAAGCCTCGAAGGGAGACATACCTGTAGCAGAGAAGGTGTGGGAGTATTCCACTCAGGACAGCTGAGACGACCACTATGAGGGGTTGCAGGCACAAACACAGCAAAGAGCAGTCTTCAAATCCTGGTTGGCTCATTCTGTCTGCCCGTTAGACTGAGGGTGGTAGCCCGATGACAAACTGACCCTGGCTCCCAAAGCCTGACAGAAGGCTCTCCAGACACAGGAGGTGAACTGGGGACCCCGGTCCGAAACGATATCAAGGGGGATCCCATGGAGTCGAAAAACATGGTCCACCAAAAGGGATGCCGTCTCCATGGCCGGCGGCCATTTAGGCAGGGGAACATAGTGAACCTTTTTGGATAACAGGTCAACAACACATAGTGTCGTCACCTTGGGAGACAGGAAGTCCAGTGACAGAATCCAATGCGATTAGAGACCAAGGATGACAGGGCACGGGAGGAGGACGTACAAGGCCAGCTGGAGGACGATGAGAGGCCTTGCCCCAAACGCAAACGGTGGAGGCCAGGACAAACTCCCGGGTATCCTTGGTCATGGTTTTCCACCAGAAGTGATGGTGCAGGAGTGACCATCAGAACCCTGGTGGTCCCGGGATGACAGGCAAGACAAGAAGAATGCCCCCACTGGAGCACCTTGGAGCGAACACTGGCGGGAAGAAACCAGGGTCGGGGTCAGTGCGTTGCTCTTGTCTCACCGTAGTCTCGATCTCCCAGGTAAGAGTGGCCATAATGCTAGGCGCGGGAATGATGTGATCCGACCAGGTCTCCTCCTCCACAGCAGGTCCGAACTGATGAGAAAGGGCATCCAGTTTAACATTCTTGGTTCCTGGAATGTAAGTCAGTGAGAAGTTAAAACGTCCGAAAAACAATGCCCACTGGGCTTGCTGGGAATTCAGTCTCTTAGCCGTCTGGATGTATGACAGGTTCTTGTGATCAGTCCAAACCACAAACGGAGTCTTTGCCCCCTCCAACCAGTGTCACCACTCCTCCAAAGCTACTTTGACCGCTAGTAACTCATGGTTCCCTACGTTGTAGTTTCTCTAAACGGGCGACAGCTTCTTGGAGAAAAACGTGCACAGATGAACCTTGTTATCCGTAGCCGATCGCTGTGACAGAACTGTACCTACTCCCAGATCTGAGGCATCCACCTCCACAATGAACTGACAAGCAGGATTGGGCTGAACCAACACAAGGGCGGATGAGAAGCGTTTCTCAAGAGCCAGAAATGCGTCATCAGCAGCTGAAGACCAAACAAAGAAGGTAGTGGAGGACGTTTATCTGGTCATCTGGGACACACCCTGGCTTTAGTTACGGATAAGGCGATGGTAGAAATTGGTCACTGATGAGACATGGAATTCACATTTTTCTGCTTTGACGAACAACCAATTTTCCTGTAGGCGCTG
Organism: Echiichthys vipera; assembly: GCF_963691815.1. Taxonomy (NCBI): domain Eukaryota; kingdom Metazoa; phylum Chordata; class Actinopteri; order Perciformes; family Trachinidae; genus Echiichthys; species Echiichthys vipera. Next base: position 9,838,060 of record NC_139825.1, on the reverse strand, counting down.
CAGAACCTGGCGGACGTGATTAACGTGCTCTGACAAGTCTCTTGAGAAAATCAAAATGTCGTCCAGGTAGACGAACACAGAGCAGTTCAGCATATACCGGAGAATGTCGTTAACTAGTGCCTGGTAGACAACTGGGACATTAGTTAACCCAAAGGGCATTAACAGGAGTATAAGCCGAGTGGAGTATTAAAGGCGGTCTTCCACTCATCCCCCTCCTTAACTCTAACTAAATAGTTTCGTGCAGAGATCTAGTTTGGAGAAGACAGTGGCACCATGCAGCGGTTCAAACATGGAATTAATCAACGGCAGGGGATACTTATTCTTAACAGTAATGTTGTTAATAAATATAGGGGCGTAACGACTTGTCTTTCTTGGCCACGAAGAAAAAACCCGCTCCCAGGGGGGAGGAAGAAAGACGAATGATCCAGGATTTAAGTGAGTCGTTAGTGTAGGTTTCCATGTCCTCACGTTCGGGTCCTGACAGGTTATACAGACGACTGATAGGGAAAGTTGATCAGGGTAACAACTCAATGGGACAATCATAGGGACGGTGAGGTGGCAGGGATAATGCCTTAGCCTTGCTAAACACCTCGGAGAGGTCATGATTAACTGGTGGCACAGAAGACAAATCTGGAGGTTCAGGCAAGGAGGTTCTGGGGTCACTGGGGCACCTAGGCGGAGCCGAACGAAGGCAGGGAGAGTGACAACTGCTGCTCCAACTTGGGCAGGCTACCAGCTGACGACCGGGAGCTCCGCAGTAGATGCAGAGTCTCCCTCTTAAACGCCATCGTTGTTTGACGGTTGCGGCCCAACTGCATGGGTTCCTCCTGGAAAGGAGCGAAAGAGTGGTTTACAGGGATGTAAGCAGGAACGCTAGAGACAGGGTCGGGAGAAACAGTGAGTGGGCCTGGCGTTGCCGAAGGTGATGACCACCTCTCACGACGCCTTTCACGGAGACGGTTGTCAATCTTGATGGCAAGGCCGATGAGCTTCTACAGGTTATTGGTCTCAGATCTCCCCACTAAGCAGTCCTTTACCTCCTTGTTCAACCCCAAAAATATGCTCTGTAGAGCCCTATCATCCCACCTTAATTCAGCTGCTTAGGTACGGAACTTAACAGAATAATCCGCCGCACAGGTGGAGCCCTGACGCACGTCGAGTAATAGGTTGCTTCTATCACAATTACAAACCAGGTGGTCAAACACGGGAAGGATCTCGTTAGAGAATAGCTGAAATGTAGCATGTTGTGTGAGAGGGTTGTTCCAGAAAGCTGATCCCCAGACTCGGGCCCTACCTGTGAGCAAACCTAGCACATATGCTATCTTGGAGCTATCGCTAGCGTAGGTGAGGGGCTGCTGGCAGTACACAACGAGCATTGAAATATGAAAATCTTACACTCCCCCAACATCCCATTATAACTCTCAGGTGCAGGGACATAAGGCTCACCGGGCAGAGGGGTACTCACAGTGGTAGCGGGTGATACAGCATTCACAGAGGAAGCAAGGAGAGGCCCAACCTGTCCCTCTATGCAAGAAACACAGGCGGACAGCTGGTTCAGACTCCCAAGGATTCCTCGCAGCGTCTGCAAATGCTGACCGAGCAGAATACCCTGAGAGGATACCGCTTGACGAATGGAAAAAGCCGGAGTTTCGGTTTCCATGTCTACGGGGTCCATGTTATGGCCAGATCGTTCTGTCATGAACGGTACAGGAAATAACACAGAGGAACCGGACCCAAATGCAGACAAGGACACAGAGTAGGGTACTAAACAAATGAACAAAAAACAAAGGGATTCAATTACAGGGGGAAAAGTATACTATGAAGGACGACGAGACGGTCGAGGGTAACAGGAACGGGTGACAGACGAACAGTCAGGGATGTGTACAAGGAAACGGGATCTCAGGAAACTACAAAGGAAAATAACAAGGAAACAATAATTAATAAACAAACCAACGGACCACGGAGCGAAAATACAATCAAACGAGAAACGGGAGCCAAAGGACGAGAAGTTACCACGTAAATGAGAACAGCGGTCTGGCGCCGAATGTGTCCCACATCCGGCTCTTTATGCTGCCACCACTGATTGGGAATCAGCCACAGCTGGGCGGAACCACGCCTACCAGACAAACGGAGGGGAAAAACACATGCAGGCAAAAACAGACAGAGGGAGACAAACCAACACAAAAGGAAGAGAGAAACGCCTGACAGGACATGGATCCTGACAATTCTACTATATTAACTGCAATAACATATAAGTCATGCTCACATTACTATAGCTATTATTATAGTGACTGTTATTTTTGTGGATGCTTGCATCTTTAGAACTGTCTCTCTCTGTCCATCTGTTTGTCTGTCTCTTTTCTCCCTTCATTAACTCATTCACTCCTTAAATTGGTCCATCAATGAAGGAGTGTTTACCAACTCATGGAAAACTGCTATAATCACACCAGTATTCAGATCAGGTGATGACACTGTTGTTAGTAATTATAGGACAATAAGCATTCTTTATCAAAAATTGCAGAAAAATGGATATCTGAACAGATTACCACCCATTTAAATATAGGTTCTGTCCCATTGCATCATATGCAATTTGGGTTTTTTAAAACATCACTCAACGGAAAAGGCTAATTATTTTAATTTGGAAAGTATTATGTCTAAGTTTGATAATGGTGGAGTTGTGGGAGCTGTTTTAATCGATTTAAAGAAAGCCTTTGATTTGGTTAATCATGAGGTTTTAATTGCCAAGTTATCTAAGTTTAATTTTTCACCTGATGTCATTAACTTGATAAAGTCATACATACATACATACCTACCACACAGTTTAGTGAAAGGATGGGCTCAGGTTGCTTGGCCTCAGATTCGGGGTCGAATAGTCGTGGCCAGCAACTCCTGATTGCCAACATCATAGTTTCTTTCTGCTTTGGACAGTCGCCGCGACAGGAAGGCACAGGGATGCATCTTGCCATCCTCTTCTGAGCGTTGAGACAGGACTGCCCCTACTCTTTCATTGGAAGCATCCACCTCCACCATGAACTGGTGCTGTGGGTCGTGGTGAGGATGGGAGCCGAGGTGAAGAAGTGCTTAAGCATCTGGAAGGCCTTCTCTGCCTCTAGAGACCAGCAGAACCGCACCTGGGAGGAGGTAAGAGCGTGAAGAGGAGGGGCTATTGCACTGAAGCATCTGACGAACTGCCTGTAAAAGGATCTATATTCACTCTTCCAGGGGCTACAATGAAGCCCAGGAAGGAGACGGTGTCGGCATGAAACACAGTTTTTCGAGCTTTAACATACAAGTCATGAGTCCAAGAGTCTCTTCAAAACCTGGTTTACATGGTCCTGTGAGTGTCAGGGCTGGGAGAATAGATCAGAACATCGTCTTGGTAAACGTACACAAAATGGTCATGGAAGTCTCTCAGAACGTCATTTATCATGGCTTGGAACACAGCTGGGGCACTGGTAAGTCCAAAAGGCGTGACCCTGTATTCATAGTAACCACTGGTGGTGTTGAATCCGGTCTTCCACTCGTCACCCTCTCTAATTCGGACCAGATGATAAGCGTTGCGCAGGTCCAACTTGGTAAATATTTTGGCCTGTTGAAGCTGGTCAAAAATAGTAGAAATGAGCTGAAGAGGGTAACGGTTCCTTATAGTGATGTCAATAATTGGGCTGTAGTGCGTATGCGCTGTAGGAGACGGCTACCTCTCCAGTAGCTCTTCGGTTTTTAGCTCTTTTACCTTATTTTGACCTCTTTCTTTCTACTTGTTTACTATTCGTGTGAATAGATTGTGTGTTTTATATATATATATACAGTATATATATATATATATCCTATGGATATTTCTAACTTTAAAATGCAACAAAGAGCCAGTTTTCTCAATTACTCAAGAGAGGAACTGCTGGCTCTGCGCACAAAGGGACGAGTGGGGATATGACACCACGTCCGGGCGGAACTGAGGAGAAGACCCACGGGCTGCAAGGCCGAGGCGAAGCTAAAGGCCAAGCGAGCGGAGAATCGAAGACGCTACAAGCCATCGATTCCCTCAGTAATCGTGGGGAATATGAACTTGCTGCCGAACAAGATCAACGAACTGTCCACGCTGAACAACCAGTGGATCTACTGTGAGAGCAGCTTGTTCATCTTTATGGAGACATGGCTAAACCACCTCGTACTGGATGCTAACATGGACCTGCCGGGATTCACTGCGGTGAGAGCCGACAGAGACACAGAAGCAAGCGGAAAAAGCAAGGGTGGGGGACTCATCATGTATATGAACAACCCCTGGTGTAACCTGGGACATATCTCCGTAAAGAAAGTCTCATGTTGCCGAGACCTCGAGCTGCTAGCTGTTAGCCTACGGCCATATCATCTGCAGAGGGGGTTCAGTCTCATGATCACCATCTGTGTTTACATCTCTCAGAGAGCGGACGCAGCCACTGCCTGTGACAAGATTGTAGACTGTCCCACCAGATACAACTGGACAAATGATCTCCTGTATGCTAATGTAAGGGATGCATAGAGAGCAACTCCCCTCCCTCCACTGGGGAAGTCTGATCACAACCTGGTTCACCTACAGCCACAGTATACCCCCCTGGTCCAAAAACAGCCAGTGACAACTCGTAGCATCAGGAGCTGGTCCCCTGAGATGGAAAGTGCCCTTAGAGACTGTTACAACACCAAAGTCTGGGATGTGCTGATCAACCCCCACAGTGATGACATAGAGGGGATGACACATTGTTTGACGGAGCACCTAAACTCCTGTGCAGACATGGTCTCCCCTGTCAAGACTGTCCGCTGTTACCCTAACAACAAGCCATGGTTAACGCGGGAAGTTAAGGCTGTCCTCAGGTGAAACACTGTGTGAGGGAAGCTTAGGACAGCTAAAGGAGAAAGGTGGAGCAGAAACTGAGGGAGAACAACATGAGGGAGGTCTGGGAAGGTGTGAGGACCATCACAGGTCACAAAAAAAGACCAGAGCCACAGGGGAGACAATGAAGAGGGCGAATGAGCTAAATTACTTTTTCAACAGCCCTTGCCCCCCCTCACTGCAGCCATCTCTCCTTCTTCCCTCTACACACCTCCCCCCAACAACCCAACAACATCCCCCACCTCCTCCACCTCAACACAATCCCCGCCTCACATCACCACAGACCAGGGGCCTGTTTCACAAAGCAGGTTTAGTGAAAACTCTGAGTCTGTTAACCCTGAAATGAGGGAAACTGAGTTTTCTGTTTCACAAAGGGAGGTAACTCAAACCAGAGACAGAGGGGTAACTCTAGCCTGTTTCACAAAGAGAGGTAACTTAACCTCTTGGTCAGTTACCATGGTAACATGCTCTCTGAAACTAACCTGGTCGGGACCAGGTTTTTCTCAGAAAACCTTGAGTTTCTCTCTGTCTCCGCCCTCTTTCAGCCACACACGGTGATTGATTTCCTCATTCATTCAGTCAGCACGCGAGTTTTGGCGAAGTATAGTTCCGTCTGTTTTTTCAGAAAATCATTGCAAAAATCAGACATTAGAAGTTATATTAGGTTGCGACTATTTCACTACCATGGCATGTCCTTTTGATAACGATCCCGTGGATGAAGGTGCAGCATTACTGCGCAGAGAATTAAATATTCGTCTGGAGATGATTATTATTATTATAGACGTCCTTAATATACTGCAGCCATAATTACAAAATGAATTAAATGGATCTTTTGAGCAAGTTGAATGTATTTGACTTAGCGTTTCCTAAACATAATCCCAGCTTTTCTTGCAATTCATAGGTTCAAAAGTGTGTGCTTTTAGTTGGGTTACCGGTATATAAACTACTCCTATAGGTGGAAACAACAGCCTTCTGATCCAGAATATCACCTATAATGCGAGGGGGTCTATTTCACGGCAGGGATGCTGAATACGGCACAACACCGTTTCATGTCACAGTCCATCTCATCCGTCCTTACATTTCCAACATTAACAACCAGTAATGCTGTCATATCCCAGCAGATATTGTGTGTTGCGCTGTGTGTTTTTGCAAATGGGAGTTTTTTATACAACATATAAAACAGCCACTTACGGTAATATTTACTTTACCATGTAAAACATGCTCAAAATGAGGCGTCACCATGAGATTGTGCCGATGTTTTACCTGTTTGAACAATGTTTTTATTTTTCATCTTAAGCTGCTGCCAAGTGCGCTTCTCCCCCGCGGGGTTGCACCTAAATTAAATAAATTAATAGGCTCCCACTCAAGCAGTCCCCCCTGTGATATTACTGTGATTGCAACAGGACTACATTTAAACTTATGCACTGACCCGAGCCGCAATGTTCTCGCAAATCTGCTGTTCTGGAACTGAAAACTCAGAGTTTCCTATCTCAGAGTAGATCAACTCAGAATTCAGGGTTAGACTCAGAGTTTTTTGAACCTGCTTTGTGAAACGGACCCCAGGTCAGAGGACAGCTGAGGAAGCTCCGGCCCAGGAAAGCAGCAGGCCCGGATAAAGTGTGACATGTAACTATTTAGCTAAGAGTTTTTTGGTTATCCTAAAATGTATTTTTTTTATACCTCCCTTGTGTTTTTGTAAGCTGCTGGAAAGTCAATTTCCTTGCCGGAGTCATCCCTAAGGATCAATAAAGAGAAGTCTAGGTCTAAGTCTGGTCGATACAGGGTCTCAAGTACCTGTCTGTCTTTCTTTCTGTACAAAGAGAAAAACCCTGCCCCTGCTGGAGAAAATGAGGAATGAATTAAGCCCGCTTCTATTGATGCCGAGATGTATAATGAAAAGAAAAGTCAATTAAAATTTCCTTGCACAAACCAGCAACTCCAGCGCATGGAGTAGGAGGTGCCAACTTGCATCCGGTTCTGGGGAGAGTTGAAGTCGGGGTGGGAGCGGCGGTTGTAGTGGAGGCTGTCCCGTTGAAACTGGTCAAGCAATCTGCCGGAGTAGGCCTTGCAGCTGGGAAGAGAGGTGGCCCATGATAGCTGCCATTGCCTACTGAAACACCTTCTATCGGACAAGATGGGATTCCTGGGCGCGCAGGACCCCCATCGGTCATTCTGCCTCTGCTGAGTCCATACTGACCAGAGTATACTGTTAGGCCTGGGAAAAGGAGTACATACAGTCAGGGTACGATAAATGCAGGCTTTATTCCTTGACAAGGCTGTGGTAATGGCTAGAGGTACACGGACAGACAAAATACTCTGGCAACAAGACATGGAACGACGAGGACTATATACACATGAGGGAGGGCTACACAGGTGGACACAATCAGGTAATCAGGGACACAGCAGACCAGTGACACAGGAGGAAGGACAAGTGACCTGAAATGAGAGGAAGATTAATCTTTTAAAATAAAACATACATTTCACAAGAAAAAAACCCCAATACAGGACAATTCTCACCGTGGTATGACAAATTATGATAAATCCTTGACAATAGGAAGAAGTTATCATGTGAACATACAATACTCTTCTCATCTTCAACCGCTTATCCGGGGTCAGGTCGCAGGGGACCCCAAACTTTCCTTTCCCGGGCAATATTAACCAGCTCTAACTGGGGGATCCCAAGGCGTTCCCAGGCCAGTGTAGAGATATAATCTCTCCACCTAGTCCTGGGTCTTCCCCGAGATGAAGATGAGATGAGACATACAATACTGATAATTAAAACAATATATTATCTTAAGCGGTGCAATTACAGGAGTTCCGTAGCAGAAGACATGAACCATCAACAGTGACAATAATGACAGTATAACTATCTGGAAAACTGATATAGATGAACATTGATGAAAGAAATTGTTATTAACAATAATAACAATAACAAGACAGGGGAAGACGAGGACTATATACTCATGAGGGAGGACGACACAGGTGGACACAATCAGGTAATTAGGGAACACAGCAGACCGGTGACACAGGAGGAAGGGCATGTGACCTGAAAGGGGAGGTAGATTAATCTTTCAAAGACATGACACCTCTCTTGGGTTTGACAACAGGAAGTTGTTCCTTTATGACTTCGGCATTTATAAGAGTATCAAACTTATTTTGATAACTTTCGGTCAGGACCGTCCAAACATTACGTGTACCAAGTTTCATCTTAATCAGACAAAATTAGCTTTTGCATACAGTATATTCGCAATCCTGCTAATAAAAAGTAGAGGCAGAAATGGGCATGGCCTATATCCTGAGATCAACATAAGTTCAAGGAATGCTTGAATATAAGAATTTTGAATGTGGGATGTAACATGTGCGAGTTACAGGCAAAAATGTATTCAACTTAATTAACGATCAGGGGTCTTAACCAAAGTTCAAAGTTCAACTCCATAATTTGTACGGTGTAGGCTGCAGTATGAGTTTTACGGATGGTAAAACGTGGCCCCAGCCCCCTCGGGCTTGGACACCTTATTAGCCGACATTTTTTTTGTATATAAAATATTTCACTCAATGAATTCTTAACACAAAATCTAAACACATCTACCAGAGCATCTGCAAGAGAGGATTGTAATATTCCATGTTAAAAAAGTAATTTTGGGCAGTCGTGCTTTTGTTATCGAGCAGCACATGCTTGGAATACTATACCCACAGAATTAAGCAACATCACATCCTTGGAATCCTTTTCCAAATCTATAAATCAATGGCTATTCAAAAATTAGACATGCTGCCCATAATCCAATATACTGTACAATATAATAGAAACAAGGTACTGTCATTTCAAGTCCAAAAATGTATACAGATGCAGATTAAATGTGCAGGATCCCTCCGGCTCCACCTCCAGCACTGATGATGCAGAAGAGACTGAACAGTATCTTGTTGACAGTGATGAGTAATATCCTTTTTCAAATTAATACTGGCGTAACAGGAGTGGAATAGCCTGCCCAATCCCATTACCTTTGTATTGTTTTGAATGATAGAATAGGCAGCAAGATGTTTCAGACAGTGGATCAGTTAATTTATTGGCACGTTCATTCTCTGTTCAGATGTCAATACAAACATACAGCAATGCCAGATGCAAGGGAACAAAATAAGAGTCCCTGTATGTAAGAAGATATCTGATTTATCTCACTGGTATGTAACATAGTCAAAGAGATAATACATCAAGCTTGCATTTCATCTGTTCCCATTTTGCAACATCAAAGTGTATTATTTCCAAGTGGGTAATCGTCTTCATATTTAACAAAAAATCACACCATGACATACCTGTGAGCCCAAGCTGCTCCATTATTTGTTAATGGTGGGCATTACAATCTTTTAGCTTATAGATTCCATCTGCTGGCTTGCAAAGGCTGTGAAGATCTCCTTGGAAGGGCACTTCATTTCTAAAATCCCATAGCCTGGGCTTTCACTCCCTCCTCTCTCTATCACCTTAGTGATGTGATGTACCAAGCCTGTGAATGTTCTTATTTGTCCAGGTCATCGTTATCCCCAAAGCAATTTCAGTCGAAAGCAACTGGACTTGGTTATTTGTCTAGGAAGACGTTTCACCTCTCATCCAAGAGGCTTCATCAGTTGATGTATGCATCTGACCAGGCTGGGACTGGTCCAACTAACTGGTGTTGAGATCCAGTTATTTAACCCCTCACAAGGCCGATGATGTCATTGGCATCTTTAAGCTTGTAACAAGTTTTTCATGGTCAGTGCTACTAGAGCAGATTCTTTTAAAAGTGGTTGATGTGATTTGGGCAAACCTTGCATGTAACCACAAATTGTTTCTGCTCTTTTCTCTGGTTTCCCGTTCTACAGCTATAGAATCAGGCAAATCAATGTGCAGTTCTGTGTAACAACGCATGGCATTTTCATTCAGAACAGTACAGAAGCTGGTGGGTTGGGACGGCAGAGGAGAGTTTGGCAGGTCATCTGGGGTCCGTTTCACAAAGCAGGTTTAGTGAAAACTCTGAGTCTGTTAACCCTGAAATGAGGGAAACTCTGAGTTTTCCGTTTCACAAAGGGAGGTAACTCAACCTCTCGGTCAGTTACCATGGTAACATGCTCTCTGAAACTAACCTGGTCGGGACCAGGTTTGCCTCAGAAAACCTTGAGTTTCTCTCTGGCCTCGTCCTCTTTCAGCCACACACGGTGTTTGATTTCATTATTAGTCAGCAGGCGAGTTTTGGCGTAGTATAGTTCTGTCGTCAGTTTTTCAGAAAATCATTGCAAAAATCAGACATTAGAAGTTATATTAGGTTGCAACTATTTCACTACCATGGCATGTCCTTTTGAAAACGATCCTGTGGATGAAGGTGCAGCAATACTGCGCAGGGAATTAAATATTCGTCGGGAGATGATTATCAAACTATTGATTATAGATGTTCTTGCATTTCCAGGCAATTCTCTTTTTGAGCGGTACCGTTTCATATCACAGCAGATATTGTGTGTTGCGCTGCTTGTTTTTGCAAAAGGGAGTTTTTTTATACAACGTATAAAAATCATTCAGTAGGCCTACATTATAAGTTATATTAGGTGGTGACTTTTTCACTACCATGGCATGTCCTTTTGATAACGATCCCGTGGATGAAGGTGCAGCATTACTGCGCAGAGAATTAAATATTCGTCGGGAGATGATTATCAGACCGTGCATAGACGTCCTTAATATACTGCAGCCATAATTACAAAATGAATGAAATGGATCTTTTGAGCAAGTTGAATGTATTTGACTTAGCGCTTCCTAAATATAATCCCAGCTTTTCTTGCAATTCATAGGTTCAAAAGTGTGTGCTTTTAATTGGGTTACCGGTATATAAACTACTCCTATAGGTGGAAACAACAGCCTTATGATCCAGAATATCATCTATAATGCGAGGGGGTGCATTTCACGGCAGGGGTGCTGAATACGGCACAATACCGTTTCATGTCACAGTCCATCATTTACATACACAACCTTATCCGTTCTTACATTTCCAACATTAACAACCAAAGTCATGCTCTCACATCCCAGCAGACATTGTGTTGCGCTGCGTTTTTTTGCAAATGGGAGTTTCTTTATGCAACATATAAAACAGCCACTTACGGTAATTTTTACTCTACAATGTAAAACATGCTCAAAATGAGGCGTCACCATGAGATTGTGCCGATGTTTTACCTGTTTGAACAATGTTTTTATGTTTCATCTTAAGCTGCTGCCAAGTGCGCTTCTCCCCCGTGGGACCGCACCTAAATTAGGTTGGCTGACAGGAGTTAATCCAGGGTCAACAGAAGGCTCGCCAATTTGGCCAACAAGTGGTAGCTGTAAAAAAGTGACAAAGATATATGATTATCATTAACATGCAAACATTATTTCTTTACAGAGTCCTGAGCAACCCCCACTTCCTGGATGCCAGCTAGAAAGGGTGCCTGAGGAGGAGTAGAGCACTGAAAAGGAGAAGAAATTAGAAGAAAACAACAATATAAAATTGGAACTGTCTTTAAAAGAAACTGAAAGCACACTTAAAAAGAAGACTCTAACACTTGAACTCCTTGAAAGCAGTGAAATCCCTAAAAGTTTGGATTACAGTACTGTGTTTACTCCCAAAAGAGTCACTGACACGCACCGGTATACTTTTCCCCGCCATGACACCGTGTTGTAACGCTGGAAGCTTGTCGGGCAAGCAATGGTAACTAAGGGGGGCAGGGCTTTTGCAAAAGGTCAATTGCAGCAACTTTGGATCCTTTGGAGCATCAAAGTGGACAGGCTTGCAGAAACGGTTCTAAATTAAACCATTTCGCAAAAGTCTGTCGTTCAGCTCCAACCAATGAGGCACAGCAGCACAGGCTTCCCCAGCCCAATTTCGGATACTTAGAAATTAGTTATATCTGTCCTACACAAGTGCTGTTCAAAACCTGCACAGTGCAGCTGGGGGAGGTAAGCATGCCACTCATCCTGGATACAGCTGCTGCAGCATCGCTCCTCAATTTGGCCACATACAGGAAATTCTTTTCCTGCATGTCATTGGGACCCCCATCCACAAGCTTGCTGGGATATGCAAATTCTGCCATTGAGATAGTGGGCACCCTCTGTGTTGGAACCCTGTCATCTTACTACTGGTGTCCCTCAAGGTTCAGTCCTAGGGTCTCTCCGCTTCTCTCTGTACACCAACTCCCTTGGTTCTGTTATTCTCTAACATGGCTTGTCCCAACACAGTCATGCTGATGACACCCAACTTACTCTCTCTTTTCCTCAGTCTGACACACTCGCAGCAGAACGGATCTCTGCCTGTCTGACATTTCTCAATGGATTTCCGCACACCACCTGAAACTCAACCTAGACAAGACAGAGTGGCTTCCTGTAGCTGCTCGCATCCGTTGCAAGAAACTAGCATTTGCTTATCGTGCTACTAATGGATCAGGCCCAGCTTACATGATTAAACCTTAAACCCCAGCCCGCCCTCTCCACTCTGCAACCTGCAAATGGGCTTGCCGCTTCCTCACTGAGAGGAACACAGAGTCCCTTTACTAAGTCACAACTGTTTGCCGTCCTGGTTTCCAAATGGTGGAATGAGCTCCCCATCGACATTCGAAAGACAGAATATCTACACCTCTACACAAAAAAAACACTTATATGTAGCACTCTATAGATCGGCATATTTGAAGCTACCACTCTTACTTTATAACTTGCTCTCCTGGTTTGTACCCCAATTGTTGAATGCACTTATTGGAAGTCCCTTTGGACAAAAGCGTCAGATAAATGTAATGTAATGTAATGCCTGTCCGCTATGGTACAATACACCTTCCCTCCTTCCCTTTTCATGTGGTAAAGCGGGGAACCAACCTTCTCAGCCTTGATCTCTTTATTGCACTGGGCTTCTCTCTGATAATGCAGGTCTACCCAACCATGCACCAGCAGTGGCCAGCGCTGTTCTACAGCCTAGGCCGCTTGACAGCATTCACTCATCGACCCCTGGTTGACCCTGCTGTGACACCAGTTATTCAGCCCCTCACCTTACGGGAGGGTGTCACTGCAGAGCTCACCTCCCTGCTAGAAGAGGGCATCATTGAGCCAATAAATGCAGCACCTTGGATCTCAAACCTGGTGGTTGCACAGAAAAAGTCAGGGGGTCTTCGGGTCTGTGGGGATCTGCGACAGGTCAACAAAGCTGTCATTCCAGATAAATACCCCTTACCTACAGCTGAGGAGCTCACCTCCATTTTTCCATGGATCTATGGTCTTCTCAAAGTTGGATTCACCCAGCCAGTTGGGACCTGACAGCATTTGTGACCGAGGCTGGGGTGTTTAGATACATGTACATGCCGTTTGGTCTTAGCTCTGACCCCAGCTGCTTCCAAAAAGTCCACAATTCTCGCTGGGGTCCCAGGACAGCTGTTTACCTGGACGACATTGTGGTGCAGGGGCCAGACCAAGCCACTCATGATGCCCACTTACACAGAGTGTTTGTGGCCCTCATCAAACATCACCTGACCCTGAACAGGGAGAAATGTCTCTTCTCAGTACCGACTGTGGACTTTATTGGATACTGCCTCTCAGCCAATGGCACTGCACCTCTCTTCCAACGTCGATGCGCAATACAGCGCATCCCTGAACCAACCTCCACCACACAGGTTGCATCATTACTGGGAATGACGGCTTATTATTTGCGCTTCCTGCCCATCTACTCACAAACAACAGCCCCCCCTCCAAAATCCACAGCCGTGGTGTTCCCCACCATCAGTGCTTCCCGGTGGTTGTTTATAACCTCCACTCTAAGGGCGTACTCACACTGTCCTTCCGTACCGCGACCCGGGCTTTAGGGTACTTGTCCCCCCTCCCTCTCCCCCCCGCGCCCCAGCCCCGTTTGTACTCACACCGCCAGGGCCGGCCAATGCTTCTTGCTGTCCATACGCTGTGTGTGGCTTTGTTTACAAATCTTTCAACAGACCTTGGAGTTTTTGTGCGTCTTGTCGACTGTTTTTGAATATTTTCATCCGACCAAATCTGCAGTAAACACTCCACCTCCGCATCACATCACGTGAACCTTTCACCGCCATTGTTGTTGTTGTTAAATGTCCGCGCATGTTCCGTCCTTCTATTTACATGTCTGAACAGGCGGACATAACGCTACTGCCGTAGGGCTCGTGCTCGTGCTCGTACACGTGCGCACGCTCGTGCTCGTACATGTGCAAACGGCTCCGCTAAAGCCCACCTCTTTCAAGCGGGCCGTGGACGGCCCGCTGGCCGCAGTTATGCGCGGAACGGGTGCACTCACACTGCTTAAAGGTACTAGGCTTTAGCTGAAAAACCGGTTTTGGCCCCGGCCAAAAGGACAGTGTGAGTACGCCCTAAGTGGCCGGAGGTTGCGCCAGTGGGGACGGTGACTTTGCACGTCATGATCCGGACACTGGATGGTCTCTTTGCCCGCTGGGGCGTGCCTCAGGCCATGACAACAGATAATGGCCACTGATCCAGGCCAACCCCCGGCTCCCACTGACCCTGTCCCAAACTCCGGTAGCGCCACGCCAGGAGGCTGTGGTGGCGGACAGAGGCCAGTGCGGGCCAGAGCTCGGCCTGTTATCTTGATACATTGGGTTTGCTGTATGTTGCTAAATAGTGGTTAAGGGGCCTTTAAGAGACTGTGATTATTATGGGATGCTATGTTACGTGGAGCGCACACAAAGTATACAAGGAAGTGTTGATCTACAGATGAGGCTGACGTAAAAAGTCAGTGTATGTTCTGAAGTAAAACGTGTGTGCGTGTCAATCATTCACACACATTTAACTATTCTAATATAAATACAACTATTTAAAAACACTACAACACACACACACACACACACACACACACACACACACACACACACACACCCACACACACACACACACACACAAACTCTCTAATGAGAGTCTAGACTATTTGATTTAACTCTTCTCATCTTAATACTAATAGTTGAACTAAATTACTGTATTTAAAAAACAAACAAACTATAAACTATACACGGCACCATCTCTGCTATTTCAGATATGGACTATACCAATAATAATTCATAACAAAGTTATCTCAGCACACTTTATATATGGAGTAGGTCCACACTCTATGACTTATTTATGATTTACATAGACCCGACAATTCCCCTATGAGTAGCAATCTTGTGCACAAAGTGGCAACATCAACCTTCCCTTTAACAGGCAGTAACGTTGAAAAGATCCAGCTCTATGGAGGACAGCCATCTGTCTTGACTGGTTGGGGAGGAAGAAAAGGAGAGAAAGAGAGAAAAGACAGAAAGACAAGCAACCACAAAAGTAACAGTAACTATAATAATATCTATAGTAATGTGAACATGACTTATAAGTTATGGCAGTTAATATAGTAGAATAGTAGAAACAACTACAACCAAGGTGACAGAATATGACTGTAGTGACTTGTTCTTGATATTAAACAATAAAGCGAACCTAAGCCACTTGAGGGGCTGCTGGCTGGAACTTAATTTACACTACTATCACTATCCAACACTACTTTTGGTC
The DNA here is from genome assembly GCF_963691815.1 of Echiichthys vipera. Classification (NCBI taxonomy): domain Eukaryota; kingdom Metazoa; phylum Chordata; class Actinopteri; order Perciformes; family Trachinidae; genus Echiichthys; species Echiichthys vipera. Next base: position 9,822,659 of record NC_139825.1, on the reverse strand, counting down.
TTTTGCAAACAACATATAGTGATCTATATGATGTCTCTCTTTGACACTTACACTGTACTGTATACAGAACCTTTACCTGCTTTAGAGGCCGTTTGAATCATCTGCATCAGCGATCTTACACAGCCTGGAGTGTTTTGTGTGAATCTAGTAGCTACTAGCGTGATTTGTGTGTAGCTAGTAGCTACTAGCGTGATTTGACACGGACAAGCAGACACACACACTAAACTATTATGCCTACCACGCCATGTGAGGGCTACACAGTCCTTCAAAAGGCAAATAAAAAGATTGCTGACCTGAAAGAAGACATCCGTCGCCTCTCCAATGAACTGAAAAAGAAGGACTCACTCCTGTCCAGTTAAATGGAAGTAGCTTCTCAGCAGTCCAAACACATCACTTCCCTCAACGCAACTATCAAGGACACCACCATCAAATGGGACCCCGTCGCCAACCTTCAACATTCTTCCTGCTCAACTCCTAACCATCAGGAGTCATGGGCTGACGTGGTGGTCCGTGGTGGGACCAGTCGGGCGGTCCGGTCTGCATCGCCACCGCACCTGGACTGCTACACAGTACTGTCCGATGACGCCACGGCCCACCCAGGTGACCCGGCTGTCGCGCCGACATCGGCCGACACTGTCACCTCACCGCAGGAAATTAGTGTCCAGATGGGCAGCCACTCCACCGTGAGGCCGGATCGACGGCCACTGACCAAACCAACATCGTCTTCTCGCTGTAAGATGTTAAGGGACGCCGTACTCAGACGGTCTGGACGTTTTCCTCGCACTGAGCCGACAGAGGATCCTCCATCTGGGTTCAAGGACCCCACGGACTGACCACCTCCAGCCGGTGACCACCGGCGTGCAGGCGTGTCGCGCACCTTGAGACCACGGGAGTCCTCAGCCGTCACCTCCCCGTACTCCCCCCCTCTTCTCCCCGACCACACTGATAACCGGGGACTCCATCGTCAGGAATATTCACTTCTTCAATGCTGTCACTCGCTGTTTTCCTGGAGCCACCGTGCCAGATATCCGGGACAAGCTCCCGGGGCTGGTGCTCTCACTCCCTTCCACTATCAGTCGGGTGATAGTTCACGTTGGGACCAACGACTTAGCCCGGGAGCAGTCAGAGCTGACCAAAAAGGAGTTTAATGGTCTTTTATCCTTTTTAAGTGCCTGTGGTAAGTCTGTTTTTATACCTGGCCCAATCCCCACAGTAGTCCGTGGAGCAGGGCGTTTTAGCAGATTGCTCAGTCTCCACAGCTGGCTCCAATCAGCATGCACAGCCCTCAACATTGGTTTTATCGAGAATTTTAACCTGTTTAGGGGCCGTTCAGAGTTCTTCAGAAGCGATGGCCTCCACCCCAGCACGCTGGGTAGCCGCATGCTTTCGGCTAATATACAGTACGCTGTACAATCTGCACAAACGACCCACTGACTCACTACTGATACACGTGCACACGGACCCTCTGCCCCACACTCACCTTCACCCTGCCCCTCCTACACTACACACGCCCCCTCTGCCCCTCACTCACCTTCACCCTCCCCCTCCTGCACTACACACGCCCCCTGTTCAGTTGCACCTGAGGCACAGAACAACAGCCAGACCATCAAAACCAGAATCTCACACAGACAAATTACACCCAGGACTGTTTTTAGACCACGCTGTGTTTTTAACATTCCTTTAGTAAGACATGATGAGCGCACGTTCAACACAGACATTAAAATAGCTGTGCTGAACGTGCGCTCTCTTTTAAACAAATCCTTTATCATTAACGATGTAATTTTAGATAACAACCTAGACAGCATTCTCCTTACAGAGACATGGCTTGGCACTGATGCACCTGCTGTTCTCACTGGGGCTTCCCCACCAAATTTTAACTTTTTATTTTCTACTAGAGGGGGACAAAGAGGAGGCGGAACTGCGTCAATCACCAAAGACACCATGTTGTCAAATGAAGTCTTCTTTAACAAATATTTATCATTTGAGTATCATGCCTTTGTTTTTAGCAGCCCCCCCCATCCTCTGTATGACAGTCTACAGACCACCCCGCTATTCCACCTCTTTTAACAGTGAATTCTCAGAGCTACTGTCAATAACACATAGCATCTATAACAGAATACTAATAACCGGTGATTTTAATTTACAAATAGATAATTCCTCAGATCCTATGTCAAGAGAATTTTTAAACCTTCTCCATTGCCTTGATTTTAATCAACATGTCACGCAGCCGACCCACAGCAGAGGGCGCACCTTGGACCTGGTCATAACCTATGGCCTGTCCATTGGTGCGCCCTCTGTTGTGGACCTGGCTGTGTCTGACCATTTTGGTGTGTTTTTTACAATCACCAGTTTTGACCAGCAGGAGGCCCCAGTGAGAACAGTGAGGAAACGCTACCTAACTTCTGAAGTGGCTGCAAATGTTATCCAGATTTTACAGAGCACAGAAATTTTACCAGCACCATGTGATTTTATTGTTGACAATTTTAACCATAAAATAAAATCAACGCTGGACTTGGTGGCTCCACTCTCAATAAAAAGAAATATGACAAGATCGACACCTCCGTGGAGAAATGCAGAAACTAAAAAACTAAAGAGAGACTGCAGGAGTGCTGAGAGGAGATGGAGAAAAACAAAACTGACAGTTCACTATGAAATTTTACGTGGACATCTCAAAACATACAATAACGCAATCAAACAGTCAAGAATCTCCCATTTCCATAAACTAATCAACAAACATAAGAACAACCACAAATTCCTCTTCTCCACAATTGATCTTTTAACAAACAAAAATTTTAATAGATCCTCCAAAACACCAACTGACGCCCTTTGTGAGGACTTTGCAGACCACTTCAGAAATAAGATCAATGACATCAGATCGAGTCTTTTACCCCAACAGATTTCCAATGTTGACACACCTGGATAATTGATTTTACCTGAGGAAACACTGGAGAGTCTTGCCCTGGTTGATGCGGGGACACTTGGTCGAGTCCTCTCCCAAGTAAAGTCCACAACCTGCCTATTAGATCCAATTCCCACACCGTTTTTCAAAACACTTTGTGGATTCTTTGAGGATCAGCTTTTATAAATGGTGAATTGCTCTCTTCAGTACTAGTTTTTAAGTGTCTTAACGCTCTTGGGCCCTCTTACCTATCTGATTTGCTTTTACCTTATCGGCCGCCGTGGGCCCTGAGGTCTTCCGGCACCGGCCTTTTAACCATACAACAGGTAAGTTCAAAAAAGCATGGGGAGGCGGCTTTCAGTTGTTACGGGCCCCGACTGTGGAACAGCGTGCCGGAGAGCCTCAGGGTCACGGAGACTGCTGAGGTCTTTAAAAAGAGGCTTAAGACCCATCTTTTTAACCAGGCTTTTAGTTAATTGATTTCTTTTAGGCAGTGCTAATCAGAGCACTTTTTATCCTTTTTTACTGTTTTAATCTCTGTGTTTTAGCCTTCATGCTTTTATTTATTTTTATGGCCTCATGTCTTTTGCTCCTATGCTTTTATTTTCTATTTCATGTTTTAGCCTCTATGCTTTTATGCTTTTATGTTTTAGTCCCTCATGTTTTTAGCCTCCATATTTTAACCCTTTACTGTTTTAGGCAACAGTTTTTAATCTCCAGTGTTTCCTCAGGGGGCCTGCGAGTTTGGGAGTTGTCCCTGGTCTGGCCGCGGGGGATGCTGTCCCGTGGACAGTTCCGGCCCGGGCAGCTAGAGGGCTCTGCACTTTGGTGCGGAGGCTCCTGTCTGCCTGGGTTGGGGTGGTCTCTGTGGCGGTGCTCCCTGTTACCTTGGACTGGGACCTCTCCCGGTGTGGTCAGCCCCCCAAAGGCAGCTTTCTCTAGACTCCTCTGTACCTCAGGTCTCGCTCCCCGGCCATGTCTCTGTAGTGACAGCTAGTGTTTGTGTAGGTGTGAGTGTTTGTGTCTGTGTGTCAGCGTGGCTGTGTGTGTTCATGTGAATGTGTGAATGAACGTATATACATTTGTGTATGTCTCTGTGCATGATTGTGGGAGGGTTGGGTTCTTTTAACTTTCTTCTCCTGATTTTATTTGATGTTTCTCTTTTTCTGTACATCTCTGTGAGGCACTTTGCGATACTTTTCTGTATGAAAAGCGCCATATAAATAAAGGTTGATTTGATATTTACAAACTTGCGCTCTTGACAAAACTGTACCCTTACAAACAACACAAAAGGGCTTACATATTTGCCACAACACTTAAACAAATGGCAACAATGAACACAATGACGTCGACGACGACACTAACGCCAACGGTCAAAAAACGATTTGCTTTCTCCCGTCAGCAGCACATCTGCTGAGTAATCACATGTGGCTGTATTTAACACTTCCTACACCCCACACTGCTGAGCATCACCTACTGTGGCCTCCAGGAAAAAAAACAAAAAAAAAACAAACACAAATACACATATAACCAAAAAAAATGGCTCTTACACGCCGGCCCCTAATTGTAAATGGCAGCCGACATCACATTTACCTTCAACATTAAATTACAGAGCCATTATCCGAATAACACAAAGACAATGTACCAAACAATACACAATATTGTGTATCAATGACCTAGTTTCACTCAGATGTCACAATAAAGTCAACATTAACAACTTGCAGCTTCCTGTAGTAGACATAGCTTCGTGACAGGTCTTTCCAAGATGTTTGTCTTCGTCTGGAGATGCACAGAGCGTACCAGACCTTTCTTGTCGGGGAAGGTTTCCAAAAATCTGCCAAGAGGCCGGGATCCACGAGGAGCAGCATAATCCATCACAACAACAATGTCTCCAGTAACAAAATTCCTAATCCCTTTTTTTATTCCATTTTTGCTGTTCTTGGAGCAAAGCTAAGTACTCCATCTTTTCCAGAACAAATCGGCGATTTATTGAACTCACCAACGTAAAAAAGTTTGCATGACTGTTTTCACCACTTCTGATAAAAAGTGAGCTTGATTGTCCTCTGCTGTCTTCCGAAGTGCATAACTGGCACAACTTGGAGATGAGACGGCATCAAACAAATGAACTGACATCCTATACTCCAAAATCTCCTTGCTCAGGTTACCATCTGGCCACCATGAGAAGCGAAGGAAGTATTTGTCCTCTTCAGCCACTTTAACCTGGTAGAACATAGACTGAATGTCTCCCATGAATGCTACTTGCCCCTGCCTCTTGCCTGAAGCTCTCCAATGAACACTACTGGCTCCTGCCTCCTGCCTGAATCTGACGAGAACTCCTAGCAGCAAACTGGTCAGGTTCGTATGGAGCTTAAATTGGTTCAAAATTCCAGGGCATAAAACAATGACGCACGAGCGCTGAATTTGATTTCACAAGCACAGATATTAACCATCGAGCACAGATTTAAATCCCTGAGCTTGAGCTTTGAGCTCAACAGGATCTGCTCTTATTCTTGATGATTATTTCTGCGCTCATGTTGCAGATTATACACTCGCGAGAGAAGCAGCTTCAGCTCGCTTGTTGAGTGCTTTCTACGCCCGCAGAGAAAGACTTTGACACATTGGGGGCGGAGCCACATGACTTTGATTGACAGCCCGGGGCTTACCAGGTTGTTGAGTTTCACCTTTAGGATACCAGCAAGAGACTACTGTGGTCAAGCCAGCTGAGCATTGAATCTGTTGCACATCTATTCCTGAACCTACGGTACGGATGCCCAAAGTTACAAAAATTTGTAAAAAAATTTTATACTCCATGAGACCATGCAACCCTGGGCTGCTTGAGAGCTGTCAATCAAAGTCCAGTGGCTCCGCCCCCAAAGTGTCAAAATCTTTCTCCGCAAGCGTAGAAAGCACTCCGTGAGCGAGTGGAAGCTGCTTTTCTGGCAAGTGTATAATCTGCACCACGAGCACAGACATAACCCTTGAGCAGCAGAGCTGCTTCTCCCGCGAGTGAGAGTAGACCCTGTTGAGCTAAACAGATTCAAATCTGCTCGCGATGGTTAACATCTGTGCTTGTGAAATCCAATACATTGCTCGTGAGTCATTGTTTTGTGCGCGGGAAATTTGAACCAATTTAAGCTCTCAGGTTTGGGCCTTGAAGAAGCTGGCATATAACCAAAAAATGGCTCTTACAATGACAATGATAATTATGGTGCTAAATATGATCAGTGATAAGTGGTGGTAATAACAGCTGTGATACAATGAGATATATTACTGATGATATTTTTATGGCTACAAATTTTTAGAATTTATAAAACAAATGATATGAGTAATAGTAATCGTAGCAGCAGGAAGCGTTATGCAGGACCACGGCAGCAGGCACCACCGCCATCATCAGAGACCTGCGAGACGAGCACAAACAACTCCGGGGAAGTAGTTGAATTTGCAACATTGATGAGACATGAATGACTCAGATGGAGACGATATAAGCTCAGAGTAAAAGGAACAGTATTATCCCCACAGCAGACTAGGCCTATAGCCTCAATCACATGCACACGCGCCATGCACATGCAGGCCAATAAAGTGCACCTTATTTACTACTCTTTTCTGGCACCATTCTGCCAGCTTTCTCATTCACACAGACGTCAGCTCAGCGCTGTCAAGGACTTGTGTCCACTTTGGTGATCTATTGATGACAGCCTCCTCCTCCGCATAGTCGACTTATTCAAAATGCGCAAAATGGGGTTATGAAACAATTAATTATTCCATTCTCATTCTGGCTCTGGGGGTGCTGAACAGTGACGTGCAGTCAGGGGAGGCAGGTGAGGCTGTGCCTCACCTGTCATCATGAGAGGAAAAAGAAACTAAATAATAAAACAACACAAGTATTAATATTTGTCCTCTGGACTATGATTTTGGTGTGGATCTTAATTAATTTAATCTTCGGAGATGAGAGGTGAGGCACGGACAGCCGTGCCTCCCTCAAGATTGCGCAATCACTCACAAACTGGATTGAGCGCGTGCAAAAGGCGCGTGCTTGTTCCCATTTCTGTGTATGTTTCCAATATGATGGTTGAGGACACTTTTTTGTAATAAAAGTATACGTCTTCTTTCCCATGGTGTTCAGTAATGTATTTTACGTATGTGTGTAATATTTACATCTTATTGATACAATATAAATCCACAGGGAAAATGCTGCCTTGAGGCAGGCAGTACCTCTGCCTCAATGAAGGCGGCGATAGTGAGCAGCCTGATAGCCACCAGCCAGGTCACTCTAACCTGTGTGCAAAAAGTAAACACAGTGTGCTGTGCGACGCTGTAGAGCTTAGCGACAGGCTGTCATTTCTCGCCCTGAAAATGGAGGATTTGATTTCTAGACATTTTTCAAAGCTGGACTTTCAGTCAGTAAAGGTAAGATATACTGCAATATACAGTGGTACTGGTGTTTTAAAATGGTTTTCAGCATCCTATTCACTCCTATTCTCTCCTATTCTCTCATCCTATCCTATTGGCATCCTACTGTATGTTTATAAATCTGACTTGTGCCTCCCCAACCCCAACTCTCACTACACGTCACTGGTGCTGAATGTCTTATTTTACATATAGATGCTTGGTTTCTCCCAATAGACCATGATAAATAGCCTATTTGGGTATAAATATAAGCCTATTAATAAATACTGTTGCTAAAAATGTGAAAATAACTCATGTGCTTTTAATCTATCTCCTTAGTGTGTGGGAATAACCCCCTCCCCCTCGCAGACTAAGTTGTACTATCCAGGATCCGGCACCATCAGAGCGAATCTTGGCTGGGTTTTAAATCTATCTTGGCATCAGAAATACAACAGTCTGTTTCTGTTTAATCATCAGCATCATTTAATTTGAATATTTGCCCATTTGTTGTTTTTCATTATAGACACTCAATCCGACACAGTCTGACACAGCGCTGTAAAAGCGAAACTACAGTTCTAAATATACGTAAGCTATTGTCAATTAGAAATCAGATATCACACAACTTATACGCGTGACCGCGTAGCGCTGGTCTCGCATGCACTTGCTGCTGTCTGCTTCATGTCTATGAATTGCCACCCCGGATCAGAGAATTTTTCTTGAGCAAAAAAAAACAACTGATTCGACGATTAGTCAACTATAATTTTTAGTCAGGGACACCCCTAGTTAAATGTAGACCTAATTAGTGTAGTAAAGCTTATTCAACAGTTTAATGTACAAAATGTTTTAGGACAAATAAACAATACTTACCCAAAGTATGTATCTTTCATAGGTAATTGTTCTTTTGCAAAATCAGAATACCCAAAATAACAATCAAATGTTGCAATCAAAATCATCTTCTTTTTGTATCTGCTTCCCTGTACCATCTTCTCCTCCCTACCCCTTCCCGCTGTCTCCCCTCAAAGTTGAGCTCTCCCGTGTGTGTGTGTGTGTGTGTGTGTGCGTGTGTGTGTGTGTGTATGTGTGTGTATGTGTGTTTGTGTGACGGAGAAAGAGTGAGAAAGGAAGAGAGAAGTTGCAAACTTTCCTGTGCATGCAAGTGTCAAGATGAGGGACTGAGATGTGTGTGTGTCTGTGCCTGTGCGTGTGTGTGTGTGTGTGTGTGTGCGTGTGTGTGTGTGTGTGTGTGTGCGTGTGTCAGAGCAACAGCAGTACAGAGAGATTATAGGGAAGTGTAAGCTGTCATATCTGAGGTGGAATGTGGGTTCATGCTGAGGTTAGACTTTTTTCAAGGGTCTGGTGAACCTGCTGGATAAGAGATGTAACAAATATAAAGAGAGGAGAAGATGATATTAACATTGTCCTACCAGCTAACCTTCCCTATAGGCTTGGTGAATGGCTCTATTCATACGTGTGTTTGTGTCTGTGTGTGTGTGTGTGTGTGTCTGTGAGTGTTCTATTCATGGATTCAAGGCTATCCAATTAACTGGCCAATGACGCAATAGTCCGGCATGTCTCAAGAAGTTGATTCTGTTTAACATTTTTGCCGTAGGCTGATGCATTTATTACAGCATCACCTATGGTCCTCACTGCGGCGTAAACACGCCACTCACATTTAAATGAATGGATGGACTGATTCGTGCTACGGTAAGTTAGCTAGCTTCTGGTTGTAGCATCATATATACCGTACAGTCAACAATTTCCTTCACAATTTAGGTCATATTTTGTTATTTGAGCTATCATTTCCATTAGATATCAATATCAATCAGTTTATTCGTCACATAAAATAATATGAAACTGTTAGAATCACCCTTAAGCGGCTGGAGACAGACATGACCTAACTCCATAATTTTGAGTCTAAATTGTTACGGCAGTGCTAACGCCTCAGACTTTCCCTTAAGTTGATACAGATGACCCTCTCTCACAACATAGTTGGCATCATTTTGACAGCTTATTATTATTTAGACAGAGTATTATGCCCAAACTTTTCAAACCACTGCTTCAATGTAGAGTCCTGTCTCTGCAATGTGCCTACATCTGGGGGAAAGTCAAGCCTGAGCAGTCCAGGTAATTTGGGTGGATATGGGCGGGTTTACTGGCCCTGGCTCACAGTCTCCCCCAAAGAAAGGTAACTCTCTGAGTACTTCCTCTGCACACTTGCGCTCTTGTGGTGACATGGCATGGTTTTATTGGTAGTGTGACTGGTTCAACTTCACTAGGTGGCTCTGAGTCTGCACCTTACCACTGCTTATTTCAGACTTACAAAATGGCTGGTGCATAAGGTAAAAAAGTGTGGGAACATCATTACAAAGAATAACTGGATATGGCAATGTTGAAGCTAATGCTATAGACAAAAGACTCCTACTGTCAAATATACTAAAGCTGTGGAATAAACATGCTTGATTCTTGACCTATCCTCACTCGACTTTTCCCATGGTGAACTGCCTTTTAACAGGAAAACCTCTACCTTGTGGCTGAACAGACCCCCGTTCACCCCCAGTGCACTTACGTGTATACACTTGGTGGTTCTCCCAATCGAAGGTGGCATTCTGGCTCCCTCTCCTGGCTGATGTGAAGACCCCTGCCAGGTGTGCTGCTTTCTCTGCTGTCTTGGGGTCATGCTCTCTGATCTAGATGTCCAGCTCCGGATGGACCATTCTCAGGAACTGCTCAAGGATAATAGTCTCTGATATTTGTTTCACCTTGGATTTTTCAGGCTTGAACCATTTGGAGTACAGATCTTTCAGGTGAACATACAGTTCCTGTCAAGTCTCATCAGGCTCAATTTTCAGGTACCTGAATCGTCTCCGGTAAGTATCAAGTGTGATTTCATATTTTGCCAAAATTGCAGCGTTGACCATGTCATAGTTCATCAGCATATATGCACTATTTGCCTTACCAGTGAGCAAGGGAACCAGACGCAAAGCCCATCCCCCTTTGCGCTAGCAACAAACATTCTTTCTGTTAACTTACTGTGTACTGTTGCACTGTTCTAATATATTCAGTTAGACAAATATCAACCTGTATGGAATAGATAACGTTCATTGTAAAGGAACCTTCATTGTGAAGGGACCGAATGTGGGGGTTAAAAAGACGGTTGTTGTGGTAGTTGGGAACGGGCCAAGATGGCGAATAAAGTTGGTGTTGAGCCGCAGTAAAAGTTTGTATTCTTTTCGTTTAACATTGGTAGCAGAGGATGGTTAGTAACTACAAAGTACCTCCCGGCTTCGACGAGGGAAAGCTGTATGAAAGTTGGAAGAATGAAGTTGCTATTTGGACCAGAGTCACGGAGCTTGACAAAGACAAGCAAGCGCTTGCAGTTGTTTTGCTGTGTCCGGGAGAGCAAGGGAAATGGGGATGGAGATACCGGCAGATGACTTGTATAAAGATACCGGTATGAAGACTTTGTTAGACAAACTTGACAGTTTGTTTCTTAAAGAAGAAAAAGGCCGAACATATGACGCATATTCAAGCTTCGACCGGGTTAAGAGAGACGGCAGTACCTCCATGGCGGACTACATCATAGACTTTGAACAATTGGATACTGCATGTTTGGACACAAAAGACCGACAGTAAGCCCTTACAGCATGCACAGATCTTACTTTTGCATCAATGAAGTCGGCACTGAAGAGGATATTTGGCGGTAATCCGGCTGAGAGAGAGCAGAGAGCGTCGTTGCCTGGCACAAACCCACTGGACAGGTATGGCAGCAGATCAAAGTGTGCTGTGTGTCAGTCCACATTTCACTGGGCCAAGGACTGTCCACATAAAAGTGAGCAAGTCAAGTTAACCGAGGACCGTGTAAATGGTCAAGTTAAGGAGTGCAATATCACTCTGTACACAAAAGAGTTACCTTCTGCAGCAGAAATCTTTGTGACAGAGTGTTTTGGTTCAGCTATTATTGACACTGCATGCACACGGACGGTGTGTGGTCAACAATGGCTGGATAGCTACATCACTAAGCTAAGCGAGAGAGAGTTAAATGAGATAAAGAAAACAGAGACACACAGTCAAAGACCCTTCGGATTTGGGGATGGAAAAGTGATACATTCCACAAAAAAGTTAAAAATTCCTGCAAAAATCGTAGAGACTGGATGTTACATTGAAACTGATTTCGTCCCAGCTGACATTCCATTACTTTTAAGTAAGGACTCAATGAAAAGAGCAGGGACAATACTTGATATGGAAAATGACAGGGCAGTGATGTTCAACAAACCTGTAAGACTTGACTTTACAAGCTCTGGTCATTACTGTGTATGAACAACAAAAACAATAGTATTCAGTGTGAATAGTATGAACATGTGTTGACAACTGCAGGAAATTAAACTTCATCAGAAGAAAAGGGATAGTCTGAAAAAAGGAGCTGTGAGGATGAAATCCTCACAGTCACAGAGCAAATGAGTTCAGTGACAAAACAAAAAACCCTGCTAAAACCGCACAAACAGTTTGGTCATGCTTCTGCTGACAGGTTACAGTGGCTGCTAAGGAGCTCAGGAAACAACGATACACACTGCCACAGCATCCTGCAGAAAATTGTAAGTGAATGTGATGTATGTCAAAGATACAGTAAGACTGCACCCAAGCCTGCTGTCGGTCTACCACTGGCATCTCAGTACAATGAGATGGTGGCTGTAGATCTGCATGAACTTATACCAGGTGTGTGGTATCTCCACATCATTGATCAGTTCACACGATTTAGTGCAGGCAGCATTTTGACCACAAAGAAGTCTTCAGAAATAGTGAAACCCTTTGTACATGACTGGATAAGTGTGCATGGCCCACCTCAGAAGCTATTACGCGATAACGGAGGAGAGTTTAACAATGATGAAGTGAGAGATATGGCGGATAACTTTAACATTGAGGTTAAGACAACAGCTGCCTACAGCCCATGGAGTAATGGACTTCTGGAGTGACACAATCAAATGCTTACTGAGACCATAATGAAAGTAAAGGAAAGTAATGGTTGTGACTGGAGCACTGCTATGGACTGGGCCCTCATGGCAAAGAATACCATGCAAAATGTGCATGGCTACAGTCCTCATAGGTTGATTTTTGGACAAAATCCCAACCTGCCCTCTGTGCTCACTGATAAACCCCCAGCTTTAGAGAGCACAACAAAAAGTGAATGGGTAGCAAAACACATCTCTGCTTTACATGCATCAAGAAAAGCTTTCACAGAAGCAGAGTGTTCAGAGAGAGTACGTAGAGCGCTGAGAAAACAAACACGTAATACAGATGAATAATATGAAGCTGGAGACAAAGTGTACTATAAGCGAGTGGACTTGCTGTGGTCTTTGTCAGACATGGAGGAACCTGCATCTGGGTACATCATCTCAGACTGAGGAAAGTGAATGCAGCAAACATGGAGCAACATGTCAGAGAGGATGATGCTGACAATGACACAGACTTTGAACAGGACAGGACATTGATGATAACAATGGAAATAACACAGAACACACTGGTCCTCAGGTGCAACAAAGGTTCATGCAAAAAGACCCTGCAGAAATGACCACAGGGGGGCAGAATGAAGAAGAAAATCTCACAAGTGACATAGAGCATGTAACAGATCTCAAGTTAGAGATGAGGGACAGAAGTGCATTTCCACCAGATGGGTGTGCACTCTCAAAGAGTCACCCACTGGGCCAGTACCCAAAGCATGAGTTGTTGCTCGGGGTTTTGAAGAGTTAGAAGCGTCTGAGCTACAAAAGGATTCTCCAACATGTGCTACTGAGTCTCTTCGGCTGCTTGTGGCAGTGATCTGTCAAAGACAGTGGACAATTAACTCTATGAACATAAAGTCAGCATTCCTAACGGGAATGCAGCTATCACGTGACATTTATATTAGGCCACCACCTGAAGCTGAGAGCAAAGGGATGTTATGGAAACTCAACAAGTGTGTCTATGGTCTGGCTGATGCCTCCCTATACTGGTACAACAGAGTAAAAGAAATAGTACTCACAGCAGGAGGAAAAGTGTCTCAAGTTGATCCAGCTGTTTTCTATTGGCTAGATCAGGACTGTACTGTTAGTGGAGTTCTGGCCTGCCATGTGGATGACTTCATATGGGGAGGCAGACAAAATTTCTCCTCAACAGTGATACCTCAGCTCAAATCTGCATTCCAAGTGGGGCGTGAAGAGCATGGGAGCTTCTGTTATGTAGGGATGGACTTTGGGACTGTTAAGAAAGGAGTGCAAGTACACCAGGACAACTACATTCAGCATTTGCAGCCAATTCATATGGACCATTCACGAGCTGTGGAACAAGGCTCGCCCCTAAATGAGAAAGAAAAGGAATCAGCTCAGATCTAAGATTGGCCAAATTCTTTGGGTTGCAAGACAGAGCAGGCCAGATGTAATGTTTGATGCTAGCAACTTGGCGTCAGGACTAAAAAAGGCTACTGTACAGACTATTCATGAAGCAAACAGAATAGTGTGTAAATTGAAGTCCAAGAAGGTAGTTCTGAACTTCCAACATTTAGGTAGTGATAATACACTTAGGCTGATAGTGTTCTGTGATGCCTCATTTGGACACAATTGTCACAGACAATCATTCACTGTTAGACGCACTGCAGTCTACAAAGTCAGTCACTGAAAAGAGATTGTGTCTGGAGATAAGCAGCATCAAATAACTTATTCAAACCAAAAAGGTTGAACGGGTCCTTTGGTACAGCACAAGAGAACAACTTGCGAACTGTCTCACAAAGAAAGGGGCTTCGCTCTACAGCTACTGAAGGCACTTAATAATGGACAATGGGAACTTGATTAAACATCCAAACACACAGTTATTTTTTTTAGGTGATATGTTATGATTTGTATCATCAATGTTGTGGTGTATCTGTTTTAAACAAGAATGTGTATGTGCGTGTTTAAAAATAAGGTAATAGGCCTCCAGTTGCGTACTAGGAGTACATTGGTTTAATTAAAAAACTTTTTTTTAAAGGAGAGTGAGTTTGTTAACTAACTGTGTACTGTTGCACTGTTCTAATATATTCAGTTAGACAAATATCAACCTGTATGGAAAAGATAACGTTTATTGTGAAGGAACCTTTATTGTGAAGGGACCGGATGTGGGGGTTAAAAAGGCAGTTGTTGTGGTAGTTGGGAACGGGTCAAGATAGCGAATAAAGTTGGTGTTGAGCCGCAGTAAAAGTTTGTATTCTTTTCGTTTAACACTTTCCACCTCTCTGCATCCTGCCACTGCAGCCAGGTGCCCAGCTTCTTGACACCACTTGTTAGAATGACCCTTGAGCAGCTGGAGATGTCCCACCAAGGTGTGTTTAACGGCAGAATACACAGGAAACATAGCATCATCTGAACCCAGCATGAGGATTTGACCAGCAGTACCAACAGATGGCTAATGGAGCCCACCTGGGGTCCGTTTCACAAAGCAGGTCTAGTGAAAACTCTGAGTCTGTTAACCCTGAAATGAGGGAAACTCTGAGTTTTCCGTTTCACAAAGGGAGGTAACTCAAAACAGAGAAAGAGGGGTAACTCTAGCTTGTTTTACAAAGAGAGGTAACTCAAACTCTCAGTCAGTTACCATGGTAACATGCTCTCTGAACCTAACCCGGTCGGGACCAAACCTGGAGTTTCTCTCTGTCTCCGCCCTCTTTCAGCCACACACAGTATTTGATTTCCTCATTCATTCAGTCAGCAGGCGAGTTTTGATGTAGTATAGTTCTGCTATAGTTCCGTCTGTTTTCTGAGAAAATCATTGCAAAAATCATTCAGTAGGCCTACATTTGAAGTTATATTAGGTGGTGACTATTTTCACTAGCATGGCATGTCCTTTTGATAATGATCCCGTGGATGAAGGTGCAGAATTACTGCGCAGAGAATTAAATATTCGTCGGGAGATGATTATCAGACCGCGCATAGACGTTCTTGCAATTCAATTATCAATTATCTTTTTGAGCGGTACCGTTTCACATCACAGTCCATCATTTACATTCACAACCTCATCCGTCCTTACATTTCCAACATTAAAAATCAAAGTCATACTCTTACATCCCAGCAGATATTGTGTGTTGCGCTGCGTTTTTTGAAAATTTGAGTTTTTTATACAACGCATAAAACAGCCATTTACGGTAATATTTACTTTACAATGTAAAACATGCTCAAAATGAGGTATCACCATGAGATTATGCCGATGTTTTACCTGTTTGAACAATGTTTTTATGTTTCATCTTAAGCTGGTGCCAAGTGCGCTTCTCCCCCACGGGAATGCACCTAAATGAAATAAATGAATAGGCTACCACTCAAGCAGTTCCCCCTGTGATATTATTGTGATTGCAACAGGACTACATTTAAACTTACGCACTAACCCGAGCAGCAATGTTCTCTCGCACCGTCTCCCTCTCTTTTGCTGCTGCAGCGGTGCCACACTTTCAGCGAAAAACTCACTGTATGAGCTCATTAATATTTCCAATTCCAGTGGTAGCGTAGCCCTCCTCTTCCCCATTGCCATGGTGACTCGTCGAATCAGGGCTCCATTGATGCTGTCTTTTTTTACTTGTGGTGCACGCGCTTAACTCCAGGTCAAACTACTCCGAGTTGATAAAACTAACTCAAATCAGCTGTTCTGGAACCGAAAACTCAGAGTTTCCTATCTCAGAGTAGATCAACTCAGAGTTCAGGGTTAAACTCAGAGTTTTTTTAACCTGCTTTGTGAAACGGAACAGTGGAGGCTACTAAAGAAAGGGTTAACAAATTATTATTATTATTATTGTTATTATATGCCAAATTATTTTCTACAAGGTATTTTATATAGATAATTTGACAAGTTAATAATAATAAATACATTGCTGTTTAACTTAACATTGACCCAAATAATATAATTAATAATAATAAGTCAAAACCCAAATACCCCTATCCCCATCTTGCTGCTTGGTCCTGCCCGGAACCTTTATAGCAATCCTCGTACCATCCGGGACTCTTTTAGTGGAACACCCTGGCACGGACACAAAAGGAAACAGGTAAGTGATAGAACAACTTAACAATACACTATTTTAACTGGCATAAGTTTCACGCCATTTTCCGATGTATTTTATTTTTATTTCTAATTCACTGATCTATTAATTGTGGATTAATCATAGATGTATGAACAGTGTTGTCTGGGCTCACAGTAACGCCTCTCTTTTTCCAGGTGCAGCGTGACACTCTCCCCACCTGTCGGAGGACAACACAATCAACCACGGGTTATCATGTTTCAAATAAATAAATACAAATCATAAACAGTCAATAAATGATTTCTGTAACATGTGCCAATACGCAATGTGCAATTGTTCTGTGCAATGGATTTTTATTTTTATATTATTTTTTGGCAGTTTTCAAGCCTTTTATTAGATAGGACGGACAGAAAATGGGGTGAGATAGAGAGGCGAAGACAGACAGGAAAGGGCTGCAGGTCGAAGTCGAACCTGTGGTCGCTGCCTAGAGGGCCTTCAGCCTCTTTACATGGGGCGACTGCTCTAACCACTTAGCCACCGGGCGCCCTGTGCATAGGTTTTTTTAAATAAATGCAAATATCGCTATCCGAGTGTAAAGTGCAGTTATTTGTATAATGTGAATAAATAATCCCCAGTTAACCTATAAATACCCCTGGCCCCCCATCAGTCACCAGTAACGAAGTGCTTTTCGTTACACAAATACAACTGTAGTAAAATTTAATCCTGTCAGTTCGTTCAATTAATGCATTTAAACAGTAATATTAAATAAAATAAATAAATAGCAGTCTTAGACTCTGATCAGAGTCACACTGCCATTTTTGTAGAAGACACAGTGATCAGACATAACATCTACGGATGCATTTTTTTTAAATTCTTGCTACTAGGCAGCCACTGAATTACCCGTCCTCAGCCGTTATTTTTATTTGAAGTTAAATGATGTCTTTTCTAGACGTAGACTTAGACTTCTCTTTATTGATCCCTCGGGATGACTCCCGCAAGGAAATTGAGTTTCCAGCAGCTTACAAAAACACGAAGCAGGTATAAAAAATACAGTATAGGATAACCAACTAACCAGCTTAATAGATAAAGAAAGTATGAAAAACATTATGTCCTCTTAATTTCCTCCTCCCCCCGAGTGAGAAGTTGTAGAGTGTGAAGGCCTGATGGACAAAGGAGTTCTTGAGCCTGTTGGTCCTACACTTGGGCAGCAGCAGCGTTCCACTGAACAGGCTCCTCTGTTTGCTGATGACGATGTGCAAGGGTTGGCTGGCATTGTCCATAATGTCCAGCAGTTTGTCCAGTGTCCTCCTCTCTGCCAACATCACCAGCGAGATGACCTTTTTTGTTGAAGACACAGTGATCAGACATAGCATCTATAGATGCCTTTTTTTAATTCTTGCTACTAGGCAGCCACTGAATTACCCGTCCTCAGCCATTATTTTTCTACGGAGCCCCCCCCCCCCCCCAAGTTAGTAAACTGTGCCCACAGATTTGGCGATCCATACATTCGGATTTTCTTCTACACAGCAACATATGGAGTGGACCAGACGTACAGTAACTCCCCAGGAATTTAAGCTTTTACTGATTTTGATAATATAACTTTTGACAACTGTTGTGGGAATTTTGGATATTTGTAATTCATAATCATAGTTTTGTCAGGTCAGACACAGTTCAGTGTCTCCTCTGTCTCACCTTCTTAATGGATAATGCAAATAACAAACTCATGATGATATATTGGCATATTTGTGCATCTGTACCCTGTGTTACAGACCTTGTGAGGAGAGAGGTTCAGAATTGTAATGTCTAAGGCATGTTTTTGTTTGGTCTAAAGACGTCACCCGACCAAGGCTATTCGCGTCTTGTCCCTCTCCCTAAAAGACTGTGCGAGATTTGGCACATTGTCATTCCTACTAGACTCTAACTTTGTGAGGATGTAGGGATGAACGTATTTTTGTCTGCAGAGGAAAATGCTTTGGCAAAATAAACCACGGTGAAAAAGCTGATCCTGTTTGTTGATCTTTATTGAAGAATCTATTTTCACAACAATTTGGCGTCCCTGGGTGGGCACCCGGAGTGAGAGGCACAGGCTGGACAGGACTGACGGTGAAACCTGCGAGTGAAGCTCCTTCCTCAACCTCGCCACAAATTCAGCTGAGAAGTGGGGGCCTAACGTCCAACAGCAGGTGTGTTCCCTCACTGCTGGTGCCTACTGAACTCGGTGGAGGATCTCTTCAATAATCTCCGGTGAGTTTCTTTTTGTTGGTGACGTCTAGAGGACAGGGTGCAAGTCCCTGCTCCGCAAATGGTTCGAGTCCATTTGTTTGTTTGTTGACGTCTAGAGGACGAGGGTGCCACTCCCTCATTGCAAATGGTTCGAGTCCATTTGTTTGTTTGTTGACGTCTAAAAGACGTCCAGAGGATGAGTGTGCCAGTCCCTCTTCCGCAAATGGTTCGAGTCCATTTGTTTGGTGGTTGACGTCTAGAGGACGTCCGGAGGACGAGGGTGCGAGTCCCTCTTCCACAAATGGTTCGAGTCCATTTGTTTGTTTGTTGACGTCTAGAGGATGAGGGTGCTAGTCCCTCTTCCGCAAATGGTTCGAGTCCATTTGTTTGTTTGTTGATGTCCACTAGGGCCCTGGAAGACGATGGTGCGGGACCCTCCTCTGCAGTAAGTTCAAGTCTTTCTGTTTTTTGACGTACAGTGAGAGTCTGTGCGAGGGCCAGCAAGCAGTTTGATCAGCTGCTCTCTTTTCAGTTTGAGTCTGATTAGTAGTAATGGTTTGTGAAAACGTTGTCTCACAGTTCGAATCTGTTTGAGGTGAATTACAGCAACGTTTCTGGTAAGCTCATGAGCAAAGTAAGAGGTGATTCCGGACAGTATGGTAGATAGTTTGTTGTAAGTCTATATGTGCGTTGTTCCCATGTGCGTCTCTTTTTTCTCTTTCCCTCTCTACCCCATCTTTGTGTGTGTGCGTGCATGTTCGACAGCTGTGGAAAGAGGAGAGTGTGTAAAGGCTTTGTTTTAGCTCAAGGTCACATCAACAGTACTATCCTCCCTTTCCTAAGCGCTGAGGCAAGAGGGAGCAAAAGATAATATAGGGAGAGATTGTTTTTAACAGCAATAAATAACCAGAAACAAAATAAAGTAATTCAGTCAGTAGGGTGAAAACTCCGCTTGTGAAAACTCCCACAGGAATATATATATATATATATATATGTACTGCATGTATGATATGTAAAGCAACAATAAGGTAACGTTACTGTTGAAAATAAATAAATATATAGATCTGTTAAAAAAAAAAAAATCTATAACCCATAAATATATATGTAGATCCATAAACTGGATTCTAGAAAATCTTTGAATGGGTAAAAACGGGTAAATCACTGACCGACCCACTTTTAACAAGGATGTTTGCATTGGAATGAATGTTGCAGGCCTGTGTGTGCGTGTGTGTGTGCGTATGTGTTTGTGCGTGCGTGTGAGATGTTTTGACTGACCAGATGACCAATTGAGATAATGTATGTGCCTTGGCAAACTGCTATCAACATGTTGAGCTGCTGGCTTTCATGGTTCCGAGTATAAAAGGTTAATATGACTCAGCTGTGATCCAAATTGAAAAAAAAAAAGCAAAATAGAATTGTTACATACATGCTGTGAATCAAACAAATGAAGTTTTGCGGACGTAATCATTTTGAAATTCAAAAGTTGGGTGTGAGCTAAAAACTAGCATATCAAATTAGACTTTGGCTATTGCCATAGACTAGCTTAGCATAACTAGCATAGCTAATGCTAAGCTAATTAGCATTGAGCAAAAAAACCCTAGCATATCAATTTAGACTGTGGGTTTTACCATAGACTAGCTTAGCATAACTAACATAGCTAATGCTAAGCTCATTAGCATTGAGAAAAATAGCATATCATAATTAGACTGAGGGTATTGCCATAACCTAAGTTAGCATTACCAATATAGCTAAAGCTAAATTACCTAGCATTAAAGCTAAAGAGTTAACGGTTCAATTGATTTCAATATCACTAAAGACGAGCTTAGCATAACCAAGGTAAGCTAAGCCCAAACTTACTACCAGTGATATATAGAAATAGCATCCTCAGAGGAACAATGAAGCACATAATTGACACGGCAGTGCGACTCTAGACAGACCTAAACTAAGCAAGATGGGGCCAACTCAAAGCAAACGCGACGAAGGCGTAGCCCTAAGCCCAAATTTCCAGTACATGAACAAAACTACGGTGAATCTTGCGTTGACCAATTAAAATTTTGGGCCACTGAGTGCGGTTTTCCCACTACAGGCAGTTTTAGTTTCAGACAATTGGATTCTGAAAAGTAACCTGAGGCAGAAGGAGAAAGATGACAGGGAAAAGCAAAAGAGCAGGAGGGGCAGAAGAAAGGAGTCTTTCAAAGCTGATTGGGCCGACGAGATAGCTGGCTACAGGAAGCCAGGCTGAGAGACAGAAGGCAGCAGACAGGCAGGGAAAGGGTAACCTCTCCTCCCAGCAGGCTCAGCAGGCTCAGCCCCAGATCCAAGAGGCTGCCCAGCCTGCACCACAACCGCACCAACCACTCTACCCCCTCGACGACCTGGCTGTACTGGGGAGGGGGAGAGGTGACCAGCCGGCCACCACGACAGGCAGATCCAGGGGAAGAGGCAGAGGACTTGACCCCCGGCTATCGTGATCATCTACACAACCCCCCCCCCCCCCCCCCCCACCTACGTGCACGAGCTGGCTCCCACTACACCAGGAGCAAAAACCTGAACGGTGTGACGAACATGAAAGAGGCTGCCGCCCTGTTCCTCAAGGTCAAGGATGGAGGAAAGAAATATGCAGCTCAGGCCCTAAAGGCCTAACCATAATTAAAAATTATTAATACACTAAAGCCTTTCTGACTTCTCTTGATAATGCGGCTACTTATCACTATCTATGGCTCCTCCCCCACTCGAGCCTCACTGCTGCGGCAGCCACAAACACACACGCTGGTATTTTGTGTCACACTGACCATGCATTGTGCTGCACACATCTGCTTAGGGAAAGATATGCTATTTGAACAAACATGTTTTAAAAAAAAGTGCTCTGTGTGACAGTTTAGAACTGCAATGCCTGTATTGGGATAACACACGCTGTGCAATCTCTGTGTGCCTGCCTAATGTTTCTTTCCAAGTGCCCCAGTTCCCGTATGTTTCCCTGATCAAAACACAGGAGCCGCAAAATCTGGAACCTTGGTTGACAAAATGCATCAAAGCGACCGGATGGAATCAAACGGCCGACCCCGCAACTGAGCATCATGAAGGTTTAAAGGTGCATCGAGTAACAATTCAAAAGGCAGTTGCTGCTCTTGAGAACGGTCGAGATTTAAACTTCAAAACCCAGAGGTATACTCTACATCACACTTTACTGCACCACACGGAAAGATAATGATTAATAATGTCACTGACGTACCAGAACTGAAACAAGTGCCACCGCAAGTGTGGACACAACACTGGCACAATGTAGGTTTGCTTTAAAAAAAAAAAAAACCTGTTGTAATCACCCCAAAATCCTAATAGGCCCTGCCAGCGACAGTATCCATTACGAAAAGAGGCTGTGGAGGGCATCAAATCGGTGGTTGAGGCCCTCCCCAGGGCAGGCATCATCGTCCCCTGTGAGAACTCACCAGTCCACGCCAATATGTCCGTTGAAAAAAAAACAACAAAAAAAACGGCCTCCACATACGCCAGATGAATGAAGGGTTTGTCCAAGACTTGCAGGCGGTAAATGCAGCAATCCATGCACGTGCCCCTACAGTACCAAATCCTCATACAATTCTTTTACAAGTTCCACCTGAAAGTAAGTGGCTCTCTGTTATAGATTTGGCTAACGCTTTCTTTAGCGTCCACATACACCCCGACAGCCAATATTGGTTTGCATTCACATTTTAAGGTAAAGCATCAAGTTTACCCGACTGTGTCAGGGGCTGTCGGAGTCTCCAACCATCCTCAACGATACTCAGTGTGAGAATTTATAGTCCTTAAGTCTGCCACAAAACAGCGCCTTGCTGGCACATGTGGATGATTTAATGATTTGATCTCCTACACAGGAGGCTTGCGTCGCGGACACGCTAGCCTTACTTACACACATTATATCGCAAGAGGGGAAAATACTTTCCCAAAAGTGCATCTCTGCCATCCAAGAAATCCCAAAACCAATCACAAAGAAGGGTTATGAGTTTTCTTGGCATGACATCATACTGTAGACCAGGGGTGTCAAACTCATTTCACATCGCAGGCCACATATGACCCCTAGGTAGACCTCGTGGGCCGGACCATTAAAATTATAGCATACTTAGCTATAAATAACCAAAATATCATGTCTTCCCTTTGTTTTGGTGTAAAGAACCACAAGGACATTGTGAAATTTGAAATTTAACTTAAAATTTATTGAACAACACCTTTACAAAACATTTCACAAAATTGCACAAACTTTAAGTAACTGGTGTTGAAAATTATAGTAATGAACTTTACGATTACATGAGACTTATAAAGAAAGACTAACATTACATTGCACATTGTTTAAAATCACCACAGTAAGTATTCATTTTCACAGAGCTGTATTCTTTTAATGGAAACAGTATCTGCAAATTGAAAATGCAAGGCAGCATTTTAAAGACGTTAGTCTAGTCTGGACTTGTTTTTGTTCCTGAAACTTGGCATCTTTTGGCCAGCACAAGTGCATCAACATCAGGTGTCATGTCCTGACTAGCTGTCACTTTCAGAATGTCATTTAAGTGCTTGTGTGTGAGCCTTGAACGCATTTTTGTTTTATTGATATTCATTATTGAGAAAATTTGTTCACAAAGGTAGGTTGTCCCAAACATGCACAAAATTTTAGCAGCCAGGGCTGTTAATTTGGGGTACCCTGGTAGTAGATACTGATAAAATGTGTCCAGACCTACGGAGGCAAATTTGCCCTTCAAATCTGCGTCACATTGCAAATCAATTATCTCTAGCTGGATGTCGACCGGCAGATCAGAAGCTTTAACTGTGAAAGGTGAGCGAAAAACTGAAAATTCTGTCTCAAGTTCACCCAATACCTGAAATCGTTTCTTAAACTCCCACAGTAATCCTGCAATCTTGTCTTTGTACCGTTTCACGTCCGCATCAGGTGTGGTCACACGCACATCTCTCAGACAGGGGAAATGAGCAAGGTCGCCACTTGCCAGTTGCGTCTCCCACAAAGCCAGCTTCAACTTGAATGCATGTATTTTGTCAGAAAACTGTGTGACAACTTTTTTGCGGCCTTGCAACATTTTGTTCAGACTGTTCAAGTGTTCAGTAATATCAACCAAAAATGCAAGGTCCTGTAGCCATTCCTGGGATTGTAATTCCGACACCGGTTTTCCTTTTTTCTCCATGAACTGTCTGATTTCCTCTCGTAGATCAAAGAAATGCATCAGCACAGCGCCTCGGCTTAACCATCTCACTTCACTGTGGTATGGCAGGCTGTGTGTAATGTTGCTGTCGCTAAGAAGGGTTTCAAACTGACGATGGTTTAGCCCTCTGGCTCGGATGAAATTTACAGTGCGAACAACCACCCCCATGACGTGGTCCATTTTCAAGGACTTACAACACAATGCCTCCTGGTGCAAAATACAGTGAAATGTCCAGAAACGATCTCCTCAATTAAGGGCTTGTACTTTCTCTCTGAACTTTGTCACGACACCTGCTTTCTTTCCGATCATGGATGGTGTGCCGTCTGTAGCCATGCTGACAGCGCGGGACCAGTCCACTCCAACTCTGTCCATTGCAGCAACGACAGACCCGAAAATGTCCTCGGCTGTTGTTGTGTCCATCATAGGCACCAACTCAACAAACTCTTCAGTAACAGTCAATGTCTCATCAACTCCACGAATAAATATCGCCAGTTGAGCCACGTCCGTGATGTCAGTGCTCTCGTCAATTGCAACGGAAAATGCAATAAATTACCTGACTCTCTGTTTCAATTGGCTGTCTAAATCTGCCGATAGTTCCGAAATCCTCTCTGCTATAATGTTCCTCGTCAGGCTAATATTGGCAAAAGCTTGTCGCTTCTCGGGACATACGAGTTCAGACGCCTTCATCATGCATCTTTTAACAAAGTCACCGTCGGAATACGGCTTTGATGCTAATGCTATTTCATTCGCAATTAGGTAGCTGGCTTTTACCGCAGCTTCACTGACTTCTCGGCTCCGGGTGAAAGTTGACTGCTGTTTCCTCAGACCCGCCAGAAATTCGTTGACCTTATCTGGGGCCTGTTTCACAAAGCAGGTTTAGTGAAAACTCTGAGTCTGTTAACCCTGAAATGAGGGAAACTCTGAGTTTTCCGTTTCACAAAGGGAGGGAACTCAAACCAGAGAGAGAGGGGTAACTCTAGCCTGTTTCACAAAGAGAGGTAACTTAACCTCTCGGTCAGTTACTATGGTAACATGCTCTCTGAAACTAACCTGGTCGGGACCAGGTTTTTCTCAGAAAAACTTGAGTTTCTCTCTGTCTCCGCCCTCTTTCAGCCACACACGGTGTTTGATTTCCTCATTCATTCAGTCAGCGGGCGAGTTTTGGCGAAGTATAGTTCCGTCTGTTTTTTCAGAAAATCATTGCAAAAATCAGACATTAGAAGTTATATTAGGTCGCAACTATTTCACTACCATGGCGTGTCCTTTTGATTAACGATCCCGTGGATGAAGGTGCAGAATTACTGCGCAGAGAATTCAATATTCGTCGGGAGATGATTATCAAACTATTGATTATAGATGTGCTTGCATTTCCAGGCAATTCTCTTTTTGAGCGGTACCGTTTCAAATCACAGCAGATATTCTGTGTTGCGCTGCGTTTTTTTTGAGTCCTTTTGATAACGATCCCGTGGATGAAGCTGACGCATTACCGCAAAGAGAATTAAATATTCGTCGGGAGATGATTATCAGACCGCGCATAGACGTCCTTAATATACTGCAGCCATAATTACAAAATGAATGAAATGGATCTTTTGAGCAAGTTGAATGTATTTGACTTAGCGTTTCCTAAATATGATTCCAGCTTTTCTTGCAATTCATAGGTTCAAAAGTGTGTGCTTTTAATTGGGTTACCGGTATATAAACTACTCCTATATAGCCTTCTGATCCAGAATATCACCTATAATGCGAGGGGGCTGAATACGGCACAACACCGTTTCATGTCACAGTCCATGTCATCCCTCCATACATTTCCAACATTAACAACCAGTCATGCTCTCATATCACAGCAGATATTGTGTGTTGCGCTGCGTTTTTTTTGCAAATGGGAGTTTTTCATACAACATTTATATGATGTATAAAAAAACAGCCACTTACGGTAATATTTACTTTACGATGTAAAACATGCTCAAAATGAGGCGTCACCATGAGACTGTGCTGAGGTTTTACCTGTTTGAAAAATGTTTTTATGTTTCATCTTAAGCTGCGCTTCTCCCCCGCGGGGTTGCACTTAAATGAAATAAATTAATAGGCTCCCACTCATGCAGTTCCCCCTGTGATATTACTGTGATTGCAACAGGACTAGATTTAAACTTATGCACTGACCCGAGCAGCAATGTTCTCCCACACCGTCTCCCTCTCTTTTGCTGCTGCAGCGGTGTAAACCTGCTCAAACTCTCCGTATGAGCGCATTAATATTTCCATTTCCAGTTGTAGTGTAGCGCTCCGCTTCCCCGTTGCCATGGTGACTCGGCGAATCAGGGCTCCATTGATGCTGTCTTTTTTTACTTGTGGTGCACGCGCTTAACTCCAGGTCAAACTACTCTGAGTTGATCAACCTGACGCAAATATTCTGTTCTGGAACCGAAAACTCAGAGTTTCCTATCTCAGAGTAGATCAACTCAGAGTTCAGGGTTAAACTCAGAGTTTTTTGAACCTGCTTTGTGAAACGGACCCCTGTTCTCAATTGTCCTTGTAAGCTGTCATATTTTGCGCTGTGGTGAGTCTCGTAGTGGCGCCGAATATTATATTCCTTACATACTGAAACTTGTTGCAAACACACCAAGCACAGAGGTTTACCCTGCGTTTCCGTAAATAAATATGACATGGTCCATTTTTCTTGGAAAATTCTACACTCTTTATCCACTTTTCTATTGTTTGATAACGGCATTTTTGCTAATGAGGGTTTAGCGGGCAGGTAGAGAACAGCATAGACATATAAAGAGTAGACGCCGCATCGAACGTTGGGCCGCGAGAATGATGATCATGAATTGCATTTAATTAAAAAAATTAAATCCATATCTTTTATGCATTTTTTCCACTTTCAAATTATCCTGCGGGCCTGATCGAACCTCCTTGCGGGCCGGTTCCGGCCCACGGGCCGTATGTTTGACACCCCTGCTGTAGACAGTGGATCCCTGACTATGCAAGCATCGAGGCACCTTTGGCAGCCATTGCTCATGGTCAGGGTCTAGCAGCATGGGACAAAGTCGCTTGGACGCCCGATGCAGAAAAAACATTCCACGATCTAAAGCTAGCTCTACAGACACCACCCACTTTGGGCCTCCCAGATTGCAACCGGCCATTTACACAAACCGTTGATAAAAAGGGACACTACATGAACTCCGTCTTACTGCAGGATTACGGGGTGCAAAAAAAACAAACCAAAAAAAACGGTTGCATACTTCTCATCCTAACTAGACCCTATGGCAGCCGGACTCCTAGCCTGCCTTAGAGCTGTGGCAGCTGCGGAGAAGGCAGTCATAGCTTCTCGCGACATTGTCGGTTACTCTCCACTAACCTTGTTAGTCCCACATGCAGTCTTAATGATTTTGTTAGAGGAAAAAACCTCAAAATATCGGTCCTCCGCAAGATGGTTAAAATACAACACCATTCTGCTCGAACTGCCCAATATCACTGTACAGCGCTGCACTGTACTCAATACTGCCACGTTGCTCCCTACTTCTGAGAAACAGAAGCCCCATGACTGTGTGGCTATTATTAATGAAATCTGTTCCCCCAGACCTGATCTTCGCGAAACACCACTCACCAAGCCCGACATGGAGCTTTTTGTGGGCGGCTCAGCATCAAGGGACCCGGGAACAGGCCTTAACCAATCAGGTTTTGCAGTCACCATACACATAACACTTTTGGCAGACCTTCTCCTGTCTAACTATTCAGCACAAGCCGCTGAGCTTGTGGCAATGACTGAAGCATGCAAATTGACTCGAGGTAAGACTGTCACTATTTCCACAGATAGCAGATATGCATGGGGGGTTTGCCACTCGTTTGGACAAATTTGGGCAGATCGAGATTTTCTCACTGCAATTGGCAAACCCATCGCCTATCACAACTTGGTCGCTTCCCTCCTTGATGCTTTGCTGTTGCCACATCACATCGCCATATGTAATAGAAGAACATACACATAAAACAGACTATGTCTCACTAGGAAATGCCCGTGCTGATGCTGCAACCAAGGTCGCAGCTAAACAACCGTTGATAACACAGCTTGCTGTAACACCCTACGCAGACTTAAAAGAGCTGCAGAACAGAGCCACACCAAAAGAGAAATGGGCGTGGAAGCACGCTGGCAGTATGATGAAACAAAACATTTGGAATGGGCCTAATGACAAGCCCTGTTTGCCGGATTATTTGTTTCACCATTACGCTAAATTGACGCATGGTCGAGACCACGCGTCAAAAGGGGGGATGACACGTGATATCCAAAGACATTGGATGACACGTGATATTTAAAGAAATTGGTTCACAAAAGGGTTTCTCACTATACAAAAAATTTGTGATCTCTGCAACAAACAATGCAGGCAGAGGCATTGGGGTCCTACAGAGCGCCCATCCCCCAGCAGCGAGACCTTTTGATCACTTACAAATGGACTTCATAGAACTAACAACAAGTGAAGGAAAGGAATTTTGCCTCGTCATGGTCGACAGGTTCTCAAAGTATGTAGAGGCTTTTCCCACTTCAAAGCAAGATGCGTCAACAGTGGCAAAAGCCTTACTAACACAGATACTTCCCAGATGGGGAGTCCCATTACGAATATCAAGCGACAATGGGACCCCTTTTGTAAACGCTGCACTTAATAACATCAGTCAGTACCTCGGTTTTGACCTGAGGCGGCATTGCAGCTAGAAAATGGGACCCTAAAGAACCAACTAGCTAAAAGCTGTAAGGAAACAAAACTGCCCTGGACAAAGGCCCTCCCCATTGTGTTGATGTACATGAGGGGGAGAATCAGGTCCAGAAATAATCTCAGCCCGTTTGAAATCCTGTTAGGTCGGCCTTTGCAAACTGAGATTGGGTCTGAGCAAAGACAATTCCCTGAGATAGGGTGTTGTGAAGATGAGATGCTGCGATATTGTACACATCTAACCTCTGTTCTCTCTGATATTCACAAGCAGGTGAATAGCTGGATCCAGGTCACTGGGTAGCGGTCCAAGATCTGAGAAGGAAATCTTGGCGATCAAGAAGGTGGAACGGGCCCTACCAGGTGCTGCTCATCAAAGAAGCCGCAGTAAAGGACACAGAGAGGGCCACCTGGATCCACGCCTGCCACTGCAAAAGAGTCACGGAGCCATCAGACGACGCCCTCGCACAGACAGATCCGAGGGAACCAGATGGCATCGATCTTCCAAGGCCAGCCACTCCAGGGGGGGTTGAGACGCCACCTGGACCTGTTGCCATCTCAACATCTACTACCCCGTCTGCTGAACAAGTCCTACGCCGACCTCACAGAACGAAACGGACAGGAACTACACATCGTGGACA
This sequence comes from Echiichthys vipera, assembly GCF_963691815.1. Taxonomy (NCBI): domain Eukaryota; kingdom Metazoa; phylum Chordata; class Actinopteri; order Perciformes; family Trachinidae; genus Echiichthys; species Echiichthys vipera. The sequence continues at coordinate 9,793,608 of NC_139825.1, read as the reverse complement.
TCACCCTGGTCACCCGACCGGAGCAGAATGCCTGGTAACAAGCTGTGGCTCTAACCGCCAGGCTGATGACGAATGACAGTTGTTATGCCTGTGCCCAACATCCTCACGGTGTGGGCATGGCACTGCCTGCGGCCTCGCTCCCTGGTTGGGGGTTCTGAACATCAGTGCCGTAAACTACGAGGGATCGACAGACAGATTCAGAAACGTCACAACTACACTGAGTCAGTTGCATCATTCAGTGATGACGACAAACCCCACATGGCAACGAGGAGCTGTGTGCTTTGTAAGAACGTGCCGGACATCACTTGACCAAAATCTAGGCAATTCCTTTTGAAACTAGACAGTGAGCGCCACGTGCAATAGCGCATGGAACGCTGCCTACACCAACCCTGAGTGCAAGAATGCGGGCCCTTACCTGGGCAGACTGAACCTCACACACACCCACAGCCTGGCCTCTCAAGGGGGTGTGTGCCACATTATCGGGACAAAATGCTGCACCCATGTGCTTGCATTAGGTGACAATTTGACTCATGTTGTCGCCCACTTGAATGAACTGTTGAGAGAAAAGCAAAACTCAGAAGCCCATGACGGCTGGGACCTTGGTCCTGGCTCACAATGGGGGGATGGAAAATCCACCGCTGTCAGATTACTACTCCCTGTGTTGATCGTGGTGGTGGTAATGTTGTCGGTCATTTGTTGCGTGCTGTCTTGCTGCAGAGCTCTCGTGGTTTCCTTAGTGAGCTCCGCCACGGGGTAGTACCCATGAACCACCATGACCCCAGATGAAGATCTGTGGGTACCACCGTTTTTGGATTCAGATATTAAATCAAACTGATGTAAACACAAAATGTGATAGTGTGATTACACTACAACCACATGCATGATGACAACAATAAAATTCTCACCCTTTTGTGCAAACATGACATGTAATTGTGTACAAACTGTCTCACTCAGGTCTGCCTGCTTGCCTGTCCGACCTTAGCTCCTTTACCCTCTACAGCTTGACCAGACAGCTACAAAGGGGGGGGGGGGGGGGGGGGGATTGTTTAGATATCCTTCATCTCAACCCGGTGAAGAGTGACAACTTTGTCAAGGGGGCTGTAGAAATTAGAAAGTTGCTGAGCGGTGACGGTGAGTGGGGGCCCTGTGGTTGGAAGTTTGGCCTAAATACATGTATGCTGTATCCGCACCTTCTTTTTAATCATATTTTATCATTTTTCCCCTTCAGGGTGGATGTTTCAAGCCATCAGGTCAATTTCTGGCCTTTGGTAGGGAAAGAAAGAAAGGGGTTTATCTGTATTATGCTATTCATCGTTTGTCCCTTTCCCCCTCACTCATTTATTACATGCTAATTACCTTTGTGAATATTCTAATCACTGTTTTTACCCAAATTACCTTTATTCATCTATAATATAAAATGCTTTTTCTGATGCATGCTATTTAAAAAATTGCTAAAAATTGAAATGTAGATAAATTACAAATTTCCTTTTGTAGTGAACATAAAATGTTCAAAGGGGGGACTGTTGTGGGAATTTTGGATATTTGTAATTCATAATCATAGTTTTGTCAGGTCAGACACAGTTCAGTGTCTCCTCTGTCTCACCTTTTTAATGGATAATGCAAATAACAAACTCATGATGATATATTGGCATATTTGTGCATCTGTACCCTGTGTTACAGACCTTGTGAGGAGAGAGGTTCAGAATTGTAATGTCTAAGGCATGTTTTTGTTTGGTCTAAAGACGTCACCCGACCAAGGCTATTCGCGTCCTGTCCCTCTCCCTAAAAGACTGTGCGAGATTTGGCACATTGTCATTCCTACTAGACTCTAACTTTGTGAGGATGCAGGGATGAACGTATTTTTGTCTGCAGAGGAAAATGCTTTGGCAAAATAAACCACGGAGAAAAAGCTGATCCTGTTTGTTGATCTTTATTGAAGAATCTATTTCCACAACACAACACACCGGTAAGGTCCTAAGGGGTATGACTGTTGGTAGTTATACTGTAATTGGTTTTGTTCAAAATGCCGAATTGTAAAAAGCTTATATCCCTACTCGAGCTAAGTCCGACCCTCTCCATTCGCTGCAGTGTAGAAGAATGGTATGGAGTGCCAAATCGTTGGGCGCAGTTTACAAACCTGTGCATGTAGTTTGCAAATCTAAAGACACAGATTAAGTACAGTATAAACTGTGGACACAGACTTGCAAACTGTGAAGTTTACACACTTTTTTTTCTCAACTGACACTAGGGTGCCTCCGTATATTTGTACTGAGTTGACGTTTTTTTTTGACTTGAGGCATTCAGGGTTCTCCTGCAAAAATCCAAGGCACAACCATAAGGCCCTCAGCAATGCAAAATGCTTCACTGCCATTGAAAACAATTACCGCCCCTCTCCCTAAACCCACTCTGACTGATCTGGGCCATAGGCAATATCCTCGTTTAGGATTAAAGTGTCCTGAGTAAGGGCGTAGGAACCGGGGGGCGTGTACCCTCCAATATTGGAGACAGTCGCATTTGTCCATCCATCCATCTTCAACCACTTGTCTCTATCGGGGTCGCGGGGAGCCGATCCCAGCTGACATCGGCTGTAAGGCGGGATACACTCTGGACAGGACGCCAGTCTAAACAGAGAAGGACAAACATTCACACTCACATTCATACCTACAGGCAATTTAGATTCCTCAAGTAACCTAACGTGCATGTCTTTGGACTGTGGGAGAAAGCCGGAGAACCTGGAGAAAACCCACGCAGACATGGGGAGAACACAAGCTAGCAAAGCTTCCGATGTCCGCGTCCTCTCAGCATCGGTCACGTTCTTGTATTTCTCCACGTGTTTCGTCTCGTAATTGTAGTCCTTAAACACGGCGATCTGCTCCCCGCAAACTAAACACACGGCTTTACCTCCGACTTCAGTAAATAAATACTTAGCAGTCCAGTTTTTGTTGAAAACCCTGCATTCGGCATCTACCTTTCTTTTTTTAGCAGCGGACATTTCTGAGGGCTAAAGTCGTATTGTGACTTGCTAGCGACAATGATCCAATCATGCGCATGTGCACGTCTTGATATACGTATTGCGTCATCATGTACGTGAATAAAAAACAACTTCAAAATAAAAGCAACGCAGCTTCAGTCCATGCATGAGGTAAAATAAGACAATATGTTTATTTTGTAATTTCCAATTAACCTTACACGGGCCGGTCAAAGTCAACCAAAGGGCCGGATGTGGCCCGCGGGCCGTACAACGCCAAGGTCTGCTCTAGCAGGACTGGTCGTGGCCTGGGTCTTGACCTCCCAAAATAAATTACCTGCTCCTTCTTCCACCAGAGAGCAAAGGCCCACACCAGACTCCGATACTCCTCCTCTCTGTCACCCCTAATACATCCCATGATGGCTGTGTCATTGGTGTTCTTCTGTATGTGACACAGCTCCGATTTGTAGCAGAAGTCTGAGGTGTACTGAGGTGTACAGGGTGAAGAGAAGAGGGGCCATCACTGTGCCACAATCCTATTTTTCTTTTCAGCACTGTAGCCAGGCTGACAGAGAGCCACAGCTCTATTGAGCCTTGTATTCCTAAAACCCTCTGTAGTAACGACTTCATGACCTTCTTTAATGATCAAAGTATAACTATTAGAGACAAAATCAACTCGCTTGGCACCAAATTTTCTTCAAACCCAGGAACCTTAGAAACAACTGTAAGACCTGATATACTGTATTCTTGGACTGCTTTTCTACAGTTGACCTTAACAAATTATCCTCTACTATTTCAGCATCAAAGCCCTCTACTTGTCTCCTAGACTCTATTCCAACTAGGTTACTTAAAGAAGTGTAACCTTCAGTTAGCACTCCTGTATTAGATATGATTAACATGTCTTTATGAAGTTATGTACCACAGTCTTTTAAAATAGCTGTTATTAAACCTCTTCTTAAAAAGCCCAGTCTTGATCCAGAGGTACTAGCCAACTATAGACCTATATCTAACCTTCCTTTTCTCTTCTAAGATCCTTGAGAAATTAGTCGCCAATCAGCTGTGTGACTTTTTACATAATAATGATTTATTTGAGGACTTCCTGTCAGGATTTAGAGTGAATCATCGAGACAGCACTGGTAAAAATTACTTACGACCTTCTAATAGCTTCAGACAACTTACTTGTACTTTTTTTACTAGATCTTAGTGCTGCCTTCGACACTATTGACCCTCACCTCCTGCTACAGAGACCGGAGCATCTAATTGGCATTAAGGGAACTGCATTAAGCTGGTTTAAGTCTTATTTATCAGATAGATCTCAGTTTGTACATATTAACGACAAATCTCCCATGCACACTAAAGTCAGCCACGGAGTCCCACAGGGTTCTGTCCTTGGATCAATTCTATTCACCTTATATATGCTTCCCTTAGGAAATATTATAAGGAAGCACTCCAAAAATTTGTGTTATTTATGACCAGGATATGTCCTTCGATTCTCACATAAAATTAACAACAAGGACTGCATATTCTCAACTGCGTAATATTGCGAAAATTAGGAACATACAGAAAATCTAGTCAACGCATTTGTTACTTCTAGGCTAGACTATTGTAACTCCTTATTATCAGGCTGCTCCAATAAGTCTGTTAAGAGTCTCCAGTTGGTCCAAAATGCTGCAGCTCATGTACTAACTAAAAAAAAACAAAGAGAACATATTTCTCCTGTATTAGCTTCTCTGCACTGGCTACCTGTAAAATCTAGAATAGAATTTAAAATCCTTCTCCTTACCTATAAAGCTCTTATTGGTCAGGCTCCATCGTATCTTAAAGAGCTCATGGTACCACATCACCCAACTAGATCTCTGCGCTCTGAGAATGCAGGGATACTCGTCGTTCCTAGAGTCTCCAAAAGTAGAAGTGGAGGCAGAGCCTTCAGCTACCAAGCTCCTCTCCTGTGGAACAAACTCCCAAATGTTATTCGGGAGGCAGACACTGTCCCCTTATTTAAAAGTAAACTTAAAACTTTCCTTTTTGATAAAGCTTACAGCTAGGGCTTACGATAAGAATTTATTCTGCTTAATTATGCTGCTATAGGCCTAGTCTGCCGGGGGATAATACTTTTCCTGATACTCTGAGCTTCTCTCCTCTCTGTCTGTACCATTCATGTCTCATCAATGCATGTTACTAATTCAGCTTCTTCCCCGAGGCTGTTTGTGCTTTGTCGTCTCGCAGGTCTCTGCTGATCGTGGTGGTGCCTGCTGCCGTGGTCCTACATGGCGCTTCCTGCTGCTATTATCACTGTTACTCATATATACTATCACTAGTTTAATAAACTATAAAATGTGTAGCTGTATCGTAGCTGCTATTGCCACTACTCATCATTGATCATGTTTGCCACCATAATTATTATCATTTTCATATTCTGTCACCTTAGCTGTGCTTGTTTCTACTATTCTGTTGTATTAACTGTCTTAACATATACGTTATATTCACATTACTATAAATATTATTATAGTTACTGTTAGGCTTTGCTTGCATCTCTGGAAGTGTGTCTGTCTGTCTCTCTCTGTCCATCTGTCTGTCTTTTCTCTCTTTCTCTCTCCTTTTCTTCCTCCCCAACCGGTCAAGACAGATGGCCGTCCTCTACAGAGCTGGGTCTGTCTGACGTTCCTGCCTGTTATAGGGAAGGTTGTCGTTGCCACCGTACTCTACAGAGGAATTGTTGGGTCTATGTAAATCATAAATAAGTCATTGAGTGTGGTCTTTACCTACTCTGTAAAGTGTCCTGAGATAACTTTTGTTATGATTCGACACTATAAATAAAATTGAATTGAATTGAATTAACTGTAGAGCCTGTGATTGTGTCATTTATCCAGGTCATCGCTCATGTAACTAAAACAAATCAAAGAGAACATATTTCTCCTGTATTAGCCTCTTTGCACTGGCTACCTGTAAAATCTAGAATAGAATTTATAATCCTTCTCCTTACCTATAAAGCTCTTATTGGTCAGGCTCCGTCGTATCTTAAAGAGCTCATAGTACCGTATCACCCGACTAGATCGCTGCGCTCTGAGAATGCAGGGCTACTTGTCGTTCCTAGAGTCTCCAAAAATAGAAGGGGAGGCAGAGCCTTCGGCTACCAAGCTCCTCTCTTGTGGAACCAACGCCCAAGTGTTATTCGGGAGGCAGACACTGTCCCCATATTTAAGAGTAAACTTAAAACTTTCCTTTTTGATAAATGGTAAATGGACTTGTACTTATATAGCGCCTTTCTAGTCACCTGACTACTCAAGGCGCTTTCACAGTGTTTGTCACATTCACCCATTCACACAGACATTCACACTGATGGCAGTGGACATCTAGATACCATCTAATCTGATCTAACCATTCACACCACATTTACACACCCATACGCAGCACGGGGAGCAATTCAGGGTTCAGTGTCTTGCCCAAGGACACGTCGACATGTGGACCGCCAATCTCTCGAATGGAGGACAACCCACTCTTCCACTAAGCGACACCTTACAGCTAGGGCTTACGAGCCCTCAGCTATGTTGTTATTCTTAAAGCTGAGTTTGTTTAGCTTAATGATGCTGCTATAAGCCTAGTCTGCCGGGGGATAATACTTTTCCTAATACTCCGACCTTCTCTTCTCTCGGTCTGTGTCATTCATGTCTCATCAATGCATGTTACTAATTCAACTTCTTCCCTGGAGTTGTTTGTGCTTTGTCATCTCGCAGGTCTCTGCTGATGGTGGTGGTGCCTACTGCCGTGGTCCTGTGGGTAGGTCTCAGCTGATGGTGGTGGTGCCTACTGCCGTGGTCCTGTGTGTAGGTCTCTGCTGATGGTGGTGGTGCCTGCTGCCGTGGTCCTGTGTGCAGGTCTCTGCTGATGTTGGTGGTGCTTGCTGCCCTGGTCCTGTGCGCAGGTCTCTGCTGATGGTGTCGGTGCCTGCTGCCGTGGTCCAGCATGACGCTTCCTGCTACTTCAATAACTATTAGTCATTTATTCTGTCACTAGTCTTATGAATTATACAATTTGTAGCTATAAAAAACACCATCAGTGGTATGTCTTGCTGTATCGTAGCTGCTATTGCCCCTACTCATCATTGATAATGTTTGTCTTTATTATTATCATTTTCATGTTCTGTCGCCTTGGATGTGCGTGTTCCTGCTGTTCTGCTGTGTAGACTGCCATAACATGTGGGTCATGTTCACATTACTATAGATATTGTTATAGTTACTGTTACTCGTTGGCTGCTTGCATCTCTGGAAGTGTGTCTGTCTCTCTGTCTTTTGTCTGTCTTTGTCTTTCTCTCTTTCTCTCTCCTTTTCTTCCTCCCCAACCGGCCAAGACAGATGGCCGTCCTCCACAGAGTTGGGTCTGTCCGACGTTGCTGCCTGTTATAGGGAAGGTTTTCGTTGCCACGTACTCTACGGGGGAATTGTTAGGTCTATGCCTACTCTGTAAAGTGTCCTGAGATAACTTTTGTTATGATTTTGCACTATAAATAAAATTGAATTGAATTGATTTGAAATTGAATTGAATTGAATTGTCTATGATGTAAATCCTTGATTTCTGTATGTTGATTAACACAACAGTTGAGCTGTGGATAAGTGCTGGGGGATTGTGAAGAGGAGTCACATGGGGGTTGCAAATGGTGACATTTGGTGGACGTAAAACATTGATTACATCTACCGGGGTCATAAACATTGGGTAGTGTGTTTTTTGTTACTTTGATGTCCTTGTGTTTGTAAGGTGCTTTGATAGAATAGAATAGAATAGAAAAGAATGACTTTAATGATCCCAGACTGGGAAATTATTTTGTAACAGCAGTAGTGGGTCAGCAAATAAAAACTTTGTACATAACATAAATAGAATCCAATATATACATAGTGTATATATACAGTGCACAGTGTGCTATAAACAATAAACAATAATAATATATACAACAAAATATGCAAAATATACTATAACAATAATAATATATACAAAACAAAACAACAACAACAAAAAAAACAGTAGAGAGAGGGAATGTTAGGATGCAGCGTCTGTATCTGGGCAACAGGGGAGTGGATGACGTCACAGGCCAGCGCTGCATCAGCTGAAGGAGGAACGTACACACGGATACTGATGGAAGACGTGAATTCCCGGTGCAAATAACAAGGCCTCATCCCCACAGTCAACAGTTAAATATCCGGGGTACAGAGACGTCTCCCCACGCAAACGTGTCCAGGACCACACCACCTCTCACTCACGTACAGTGCAATCCCTCTTCCATTTTTCTTTCCGCTGCTTGTCACGCCCCTGTCCGCCCGAACAGTGCTGAAACCGGGAATCGCCACATTGTGGTCCGGGATGTGTGAATGCAGCCATGTCTCCGTGAAACAAAACACACTGCACTCACGATATTCCCCCTAGCCTTTATTGGTAGTGATGTGACTGTATATATGCTGAAGTTATCTGGGGAACGGGAGAGAACATTTCGGACCCGGTTGTGGTAGCATCTCTCCTATATGCATACAGCTTAGTAAAGACATGATTTGAGAAAAACTGAGGACTCCAGAGAATTTCTTTCACAGAGTGATCCAGGGAGAGCCAGCACTGCAGAGTTTCAGGTACATGAAGGGTGAGGGGATTTTAGTTTGTTGAACATGATAAGACGTGAACACGGTTTAATTTAAACAATAATATAACAATCATGATTTTAATATTGTACTAGCTTTCCCATAAGTATTTAATTAAACAAATTTGATTAAATTCCCATTCTATAGCTATTGTTGTGAGAAAAATGTGGATACTAGTGTTGCCACAATGCCAAAATAAGGACTTTTGTATGATACCTGCCTCAAATATCTCCATACCGATACTGACAGCAAAAAAACAAAAACTGCATCAAGTATAGTAATGGAATAAAATATTAGATCACAGAACATGGAACTTAAAAGATTTTTACCAAGTATTATAGAAATTGTTGACAAAAATGTACATGTTGTGATTATATTACCAGCACTAGTTGAAGCTGTCTGACTGAAGAAGGAGTCTTTCTGGGATATGTTATCCGGAGGCAGTTGCAAGATACCGACGGGCCAAAAGGGCTGCAGCCTCTGCCGTGTCAGAGGCAAAGCAGCGGGTGTGGGAGATGTTCGGAGTCATGGAGAAGGACTTCTGGAAAACCATTCGGCACCTAAGGAGAGGGAAACAGGGAACTGTCTTTTTACAATAAGGACGCAATGCTGAGGACCTCAGCTGATGAGGTAATCGGGTGGTAGAAGAAGCACTTTGAGTAACTCCTTAATCCGACTAACACACCCTCTTTTGTAGAGGCAGAGCCGGAGGCTGATGGGGAATCATTGTCAATATCTCTGGCGGAAGTCACTAAGGTAGTCCAACAACTCCACAGTGGCAAAGCCCCAGGGATTGATGAGATTCGTCCTGAAATGCTGAAAGCTTTGGGTTGGGAGGGGCTTTCTTGGTTTACATGTCTTTTCAACATTGCGTGGAAGTCTGGGGCAGTGCCGAGGGAGTGGCCGACCGGGGTGGTGGTTCCCCTGTTTAAATAGAGGGACCAATTACACCAATTACAGGGGTATCACACTACTCAGCCTCCCTGGTAAAGTCTACTCTGAGGTGCTGGAAACGGTAGTTCTTCCTATAGTCGAACCCTATTTTGAAGAGAAACCATGCAGATTCTGTCCTGGACTGAACTGACAAGCTCTGTCGGAAGGCAAAGCTTTCGGTCTACCAGTCAATCATCGTTTCTACCCTCACCTATGGTCATGAAAGCTGGGTCATGACCGAAAGAATGAGGTTGCGGGTACAAGCGGCCGAAATGGGTTTTCTCAGGGGGATGGCTGGAGTCTACCTTAGAGATAGGGTTAGAAGTTCAGCCATCCGTGAGGAAACTCGGAGTAGAGTCGCTGCTCCTTTGCATTGAAAGGAGCCAGTAGAGGTGGTTCACTCATCATTTAAGGATGCTCCCTGGCCTGGGAGGAGGCCTCGGGGAAATCCCAGGACCAGGTGGAGAGATTATATCTCCACACTGGCCTGAGAACGCCGCGGGGTGCCCCAGTTAGAGCTGGTTAATGTGACCCGGGAAAGGGAAGTTTGGGGTCCCCTGCTCAAGCTGCTGCCCCCGCGACCCGACCCGAAGAAGTGGTTGAAGATAAGGGAATTTACAGACAGGCTCTGTGGTGTCCGTGGGCTTCACACTGGCTGCGTTGTTTTTTTCTCTTTGCGTCTGCTTATTGTAACCCATATGGTTACGAGGCCCATATATGTAATTTGGATGTAGTTTCCATGCCCCGTTGTTACATACTGTTTTGTGTGCAAATTGTAAATTATTTCATTGTGGTTATTTAACTACTCATGATGAATAAAAAAGTGAATTAATAAAATGAATTTATGGTTTAAAAGGTTAAAAGAAAAAAGATAAATATATTGAAGTTAAAAGATAAATATCCATTTAAAAAGCTGTTTAAAAATATAAATACTGTTTAAAAAGACAGAAGGAAAAGGACAATTTATTTTGAACTTTGTTTTATTTATTATTTTCATTCATTTCTATTAAAGAGCTCTATTTTGTTTTTGTGGGGGTTTTCTATTCCATGTGCAGCAAAATAGTATTGTTTAGATGCAATAAATGATCTCTGTTCAATTTCCACATCGAGCCCAACTTTCTGAACCTAGAGAATGTGGTTTCTTTCTAATATTGAGGTTAAAGGTGCTACATTATGAACAAACGTAGGACGGTTAGCAGGAGCACTCATATCTGTCTCGCTCTGTGACTGTCACTATGAAACCACACCCATTCTGGCTGCAGGCAGTGATAAGCTGAGAGAAGCTGCACACAGACACGCTGTCGCACTAGTTTATACAGTACTGATACTAATAAAATGTGAAATAGTATTGTTTCTAACGGCTGGGTACTGCGGTACCTTTCTAGTATTGACTTAACATGCAACACTAATGGATACATTTTCAAGCATTTTCAAGTACTTTCTCAAAAATGTAAGCACTTTCAAACGTTGAAAACACAACATTAAAATCCAAGCATTTTCAAGGAATTCAAGCACCTGTATGAACGTTGTATTTTTCTATACCTTATTCTTCTTCACTGTTTTCATATTAGAGATCAGATGAAGTTTTGCAGTGTAGTTAATTTATGACATATTTCTGGAACGGTTAATGGATCTGTCAGGTTTCCTATATGTTCCTATAGGTCAGCTGTCGAGTGACAGCTGGCCGCTGGCCCTCACTTTTCCTCAGAGGTATACTTCCGTCAGTTGGACATATCTCCCTCCCCTCAACGTCACATCAACACCCTTTTTTGGTAAGAGGAAATGAGGCGGAGTCAGAGTCTGACAAGACTTCCATAGGCAAGGACGATTGGATCATGTTAAGAGAATGGACCCCGACGGGTGTGCCGCATCCATTTTTTAAACAGTCTATGGGTTTATCTCATGTGGGGCAGGTTCGGACGATCAGACGATGATTGACAGAGGAGCGTTACAGTTACTAACTTAATTGGTCCAGTGCAGCTTTCAGTCTAGGTAGCGCTGATTAAAATTTTTTTAACCTCGCATCTCATATCACCACGGACATGTTTACAGTTGAAAGCGTGGTGCATTCTGTGTCTGTTACAAATGCAAAAACAATGGTCTTTGAGTCCCTGGGAATGAGAACTGGATGAAGCACCATACTAACTTCCATGTAGATCAGCACAATGTCTTTTCATTTTCAGGTCACGTTTCATTGCTGTGATTGGTTGAAGGTCTATCTAATTGTGTCCAAGGGCATTTTGCTCCGTACCATTGATAACGCACATTGGAAGCTGAAAATGAACTGAGAGGTTCCAGACTAATAGCATTTTGTTAATTTGTCTTGTGATGCCAGACTTACAATATATACCTGCATTACTTTTAATTTTGTTTGTTTTAATCAGGGCTTTCTTGCATCTATGTTCACAACTGTATGTGTTTTAGATTCTGTGTTCATAAATGGGAACACCCAGGATGATTCTTCAAATCTAAAACATGCACAATATCATCATCAGTTCAAATTACACCGTGCCTTTTGGGGAACCCTATTTTTCAGGGGCAGGAGTACACATGCATGCACCGACATATACATGCAAACATATACTATAGTTATACATTTCGATTTATACAGATTATATTTAGCCTTGGACAACAAAGGAACAAAAAAACAACAACTCATAGTTGCAATTTCTTTTAAATTTCTCGCCAAGAAACAATGAAAAATTCCAACGCACAGTGGACAGTCAATGATTTGCATTACTCTGTCAAACAGACCTGACCTAATCTGGTATCCCATTAGAGAGAGAGGAGAGCAGGTGCGTTGTTTGACCTGGGCATTCAAGGTTAAAGCCCCAGATTTCCTGGGCTTAGCCCTGGACCTCTGTGCCGTCAAATAAAAAAACCCAACAACATGATAATGATGAAAATAGCCCAGTACAGTAGACTTTTATGTGGTTGCATTACCAGCAGCCACAGATGCCAGTGAATACCACAAAATTCTGACGTGTCAACACACTGACAAAACTTACTTGGAATTGTTTCGGTTGTACCACTCGGTCACAAGGTCCCTAGATCATATTGTGACCTCATTGACTGTTCATGCACTAGACTTAGGCCTACTGGTTTCTAAGGGCGCACTCACACTGTCCTTCCGCACCGGGCCAAAAACGTTTTTTCAGCTAAAGCCTAGTGCGTTTGAGCAGTGTGAGTGCACCCGCTCCGCGCATAACTGCGACCAGAGGGCCGTCCACGGCCCGCCTGAGAGAGGTGGGCTTTTGTAGAGCCCGTTTGCACATGTACGAGCACGAGCTTGCGCACTGTACGAGCACCAGGCCTACGGCGGTTCTGACGTCCTTTATGTGCGCCTGTTCGGACATAGAAAATAGAAGGGGGGACCATGCGCCGGCATTTAACAACAACAACAATGGCGGCGAAAGGTTCACGTTGGTGTGATGCGGAGGTGGAGTGTTTACTGCAGATTTTAGTCGGATGAAAATATTAAAAAACAGTCGGACAAGACGCACAAAAATTCCGAGGTCTATGGAAAGATTTGTAAACAAAGCGACGCATCGCGATGACGTCAATCAATGCGTGTGACGTGTTACGGCGTGATGACGTATGGACAGCAAGAAGCATTTGTAGTGTGAGCAGTGGTGGACCCTCAAGGCCAGCAAGGCCTTCTCTGCTGGCCTAAACATAATCAGGAATATATTTTAAATATATGTTCTTTCCACAAATATGTATTAAATTGTTCCCCATAGTCTATACTCTTCATTTCATAGCTTTCCTAAGTTGGTTGCTCTGCTTCCAGCCCCAGGTCGAGATCTGGGGGGGCTGAAGTTTATGTTAGAGTTTTTATCCAATCATTATTCAGCTATCATGTGTTGCCAGGGTCCCAAATCTGCCCTTACGCCTGCAGAAGCAAGAGTGCAGGCGCATGGTAGCTTAAAGTCAATGATAACGGACCTGTGTCATTAACCAATCAGCGTCAAGTTGGGTTCACTGGCGCCTGCTAGCAGGCCTACCGCGTCATCGCGTGCACGTCTTTTGATTGGATACGCGATAGAGAGCGGCAGAGCTATGCAGAGCTATGCAAAGCAGACCGGAGGGGACAAGTCAGTGTGATAAACGGGAAATAAGGAAATTTCTAATTTGTGTAGCGCGACAAGTTGTTTTATTTTTTTCAACCCACAATGGCTAAAGGAGGCGAAGATAACGATTTGATCGCAGATTTAATTACAACGCCATTCTCTAGAAAAACTTTTCAAGATAAGCTAGACACTGTAAAGAGAGGCCGCCCGACCCCGACGCTAGCAAGCCTGACTCAGCATTATTCAAATAATCTTGATCTGAGTGAGTAAAAAGCATTTTATGTTTTATTAGATTTGTATGGCTTTTCCCCATTTTATTTAATAATGTTAAATATGTATTAACAACCTAAATTGGCAAATATTCTGTAAATTGTTTATTTTTCAATGAACAGTGTCTGTGTGTGCGTCGGTTTGTGTGTGATGATGCGCTGTTTGGTGAACACACTTGTTAAAGCTCATCGCTATAGTGTTGGTGGACTTAATACAACTTTGTATTATACCTTAAAAACCTTTTATTGTTTTCTAAAATGATGCCTTTGTGTGATATATAATGGCGCGTGAGCCCGTGGTGGAATACATGGAGCAAATGAACGCGACAGTATAGCTTATAGTTGAGTTATTTTTGCATTTTAGTTGGGGACTTTTGCAGCTTTCTTTATTTTGCTGAGTTAATATTATTGTTAAAAAATATATTAACGAGTGTTTCTGTGACACTGCTTCGGCTGCAACTTGATTGGTTGGTTGATTGAATTGATTTGACAGTGGCTCTGCGCTGTTTTGTGAACAAAATTGTTAAAGCTCATACTGTTGGTGGAGTGAATCAAACTCAGTAGAGTAATATAACTCTGTTGTACTTGACTATATGTTAAGGTGGTGCAACGCCCAGTTGTACTGTGTTTTGGTCTAAATGCATAATGTGTAGAGCCATGGCATCATAATTATGGTTTTAAGAGGTGGATTAAGACTGGTAGGGCATCGCTGCAGGCGCAGATCTGAAATGCACTGCCCGCCACTGAGTGTGAGTACAAACAGGCCTGGGGCGCGGGGGGAGAGGGAGGGGGGACAAGTACCCTAAAGCCCGGGGTGCGGTGCGGAAGGACAGTGTGAGTGCGCCCTAACACAATAGTTCACAGTTTTCCTTTTTAAAGTGGTGCATTAAATTCTATGTGACACAGGTTTAAAAGATAAATAGATTTATTTAGAAAATTTATTAGAGATAGATATTATCAGGAAGAGAAACCCGGGAAACTTCTGGGCTACATCCCTAAATGTTTTCATTAGCTAGTGAGGCACCTGGAGAGTACTGGGTTTTTTTTTTGTTTTGTTTTTTTAAAAGAACCTCTGATTCAGAAAGGGTTTCCTTCAAAATTTTGTAAAGGATTACCACTTCTGTAAGAGAATATGCAGGGGTGGGGGTGCAACTTGCTTTACAAGCTATTTATCTGCCTCTCTATCCCTAAACATATGTCTTTGTTTTTCAAACATCTACTGCTCTCCCTCTCTCTGTGCTTTGAAAGTATGCCAACTTCTCTGTTTCCACAGAGTGATGAAATATATCATACATATAAGTGGCATGCTGAGAGATCTGAGACACAAAAGTTTGCGTATATATGATGAAACAAACAGTGATTAAAGTCATTTCAGCAGTGTATGCTGCCACTGGTGAGTGATTTTGTGAGTGGATTCTCATCAGGACAAACAGAGAGGGCTAGAAAGGGAAAGACAAGGCCCTCCCTCAGCACAACAACAACAAGAGCTCTTCCCATTGAACAAAGGCATCAACACACATTTGTACATGAGCAGAAACACATATACGGGCACACAGAACTAAATCCTCAGCTTGTTTTTCCCCAACGTCACGGTGGCAGAGGGATGTCAGTCCAAAAGGCTGAAAAAACAAAACAAAAACAAAAAACGAATTTGCTCCATCCTCTCTAAAAGGCTTTTCCATTCGCTCTAATGCACTTTTCATTTTAAAAATAGATAATGGATTTGGAATTGATTTGTTTGCCCTGTTTTTTTTCTATTTTTCTCAGTTTCTTTGTTTTGTTTGTCTATTTAGTTTGGTTCTATCTTTCTTTCTGACATTAAATGAAGATTTGACTGATATCCAACGTAAGGCCAGTAATGCTAATGCATATCTTTGATTTTGATAATCTTCATGTCACATTTCAGTTCAAAAACAATTCCGAATTGTACCAAATCTCTGAAGAATTTCTTAATCAGCATTTAAAGCATCAACATTTTAATTGAAAATGGTTTATTTGATTGTGTATAATGTGAAAGGTGTTGCTTGTGGTGATAAACCGACAGACAAGCATCACAGTACTCCAAATAAAATGCTAATTTTGATACACGTACCTGGGACTGCAGATTACACCCTAATTTACAATCCCTTTCAGCATTTCGTGTCTTTTAACATATTTAAGTCCATTATCTTGGTTTACTCACCCTTTAAGTGACTGTTATGCTGTGATTCATGCAAAAAAGTTTACAAAAGCACATATATACAGCAAATAAATACCAGCAATAGATTCCACACACAAATCTGATCAAATAAATCATAAAGCTGTCTTGTAGACAATTCTACAATAATTATGTAATCGTACACATTGAATCCACATCCATCTTATTGGAGCCAGACTACACCAGATCCTATCAGTGTTTTAATTAAAGCCCTATATTGCCTGCTGTCAAATCCAATTACAGGTCTAACCCTACTTTAAACTTTTACCCAAAGAAATCAAATCCTGTCTTTCCCGGAGTTTCACCTGATATCCCAAGCCATCATCCCGGAGGTCAGGTGGGGGAGGAGAATAGGTCACATCCAAATTGCTCTGCCTTTGGACCCCCCTCATCTCATTTTGCTTCCATCAATAATCATGTCTATGTGGTATTATGGTATTTGTGCAGAAAAGAACTCTGTGAGCATCCAATTAGAAACCAACAAAACCAACAAAACCTGTCACAGTGGATTACCCCAAAACCTCCCCTCCCTCCCCCACCCCTACACCGACAACCCAACTCTTCCACATAACATGCTGGTTTGCTCAACCACCCTATTTACATTTTTATTGGCCAATTATCTCCCTCTCTCTCCAGTCTGTCTAGGAGCCGGGCGCTCAGTAATAGCGGGAATCTCAGTCATTTTCTAATTGAAAGACTTTCTGGGGATTATGGTGAGGTCAGATATAAAGTTGTTTTGAGAAATCATAAACATAAGCCGTTTCTCTCACTCTGTTGAGGAATACTATTATTTATTTTTTCCCCCACCAGCTGTTTATCATTGCGGGAGTTTAAAAAAAATTCTCAGAGCACAGGGGCTTATCTCTCCTCTGTGAATACTTTAAGTTGGAAGTCTGGAGTCCTTATTACCAAGAGGGAAACGGGAAGGAACAGAGGAATGATGGGATTTTCAAATGGGTGGAATGAGCCTAGCATGTGCCAATTGCTTTTCTTTTCAATCACTCATGCCTCTGATGTGTCGTGATGTTGTAATGTAGTGTTAAGGTTGGACAACCATGAAACACAGAAGCCTCACACAAACATTTCTGTTATTCCGCCACACGCTTTCGACGGATGATCTTGACACACAGAGCATGTGATTCTTAAACTATGATATTTTGGATTTTTAATTGGTTAGTTTTCTTTACCAGATGCTTTTCACACCAGAGAAGAACCCTGAAGTGGGTTTGCATCTTGTTGGGTCCCCTGGTTTTTGGAAGAAATGCTACACAGCGCTACACAGATGTTATTTAAGTCTGCTAAAGAAAAATAACTCAGTAAAGTTCCAGCTTTCAAGCAAACTCTGTAAGAGACTGTACTCAAGTGAGCCACCGATTCGGATATTTTCAGTGGTATAAACAAATAACTTTGTACTGTTTCTGTGTTTGTGTATGTGGGTGTCTGCACATACAGTACCAGGTATTAATCTAGGGAGTATGCTAAAAGTTTATTTCTGTTTATGAATAGGGCAGGGGTGCACTAAATTATCTTTAAACACCTCTCTAATTGGCAGTTTTATTCCATGAGTGCTTCATTAGACAGAGACAGGAAAGATTGAAGACAGGGAGGGGATGACGTGAAAAAGTCATAATGACAGTCAGGTTAAGACGGAATATGGCTGGGCTAACAGGTGCCACCTACGCCTCCTGTTATCAGCCACTTGTGGGCAGAAAAGTTACCTAGTCAGCTTAGTTTGTCAGGTGACCTACATTGGTTGAGTTGCATCAAATGGAAGTTATATTTAAGAATGTAGCTCAATCCATTTAGTGTGACTGTACTGTTATACATTCAGCAAGGATAGGAGGCAGAGTGAAACACTCGGTATGATAAAGGCAGAGTGAAACACTCGGTATAATAAAGACAGACTCGGTATGATGAAGGCAGAGTTAAACACTCGGTATGATAAAGACAGAGTGAAACACTCGGTATGATAAAGGCAGAGTTAAACAATCGATGTGATAAAGACAGAGAGAAACACACGGTATGATAAAGGGTGAGTTAAACACTCGGTATATGAAGCGGTTTATTGTGAAAGGTAAGAGTCAGTATAGTGAAGTGCTGCTGTTGACAATATGGAAAGTAGGGATGAGCAATGACAGCATTATCTGTATCTGTATATGTTAACCATATGAATGATCTGTATCCATAACCGTTACTCGGAGTAGGCGCGGCCTCACTCAGGAATGGGCGTGGGTCAGGTTGTCTGGAAACAAACGGTGCTTTAACCGGCATGTTATTTTAAGAGAGAGAGGCAGACAGAAGTGCACAGTGAAAGTGAGGTTTAGTGAAAACCAGTCCAAATGCCAGCGGTGTCATCTTTCTATAGCAATAACACTGTGAAATTAACACTTACTTCATAATGATACTTCATAATAAAACAGAAACATTATCAGTGGTGACTGACTTCCCCTAAACCATAACTACCTTGCTGCCCAACAATCTATCCTAACCATAGCCATGTGAGGTTAATGCCTTGCCTTAATGGTTACTATGGCTGTACTAAATAAAAGCGTGATGATGACAGATGATTAGACTTCAAAAAACAAGTAAAAGTGAGATCCAAAAACACACCTGCAATTATCGCCAGGTGCTGCCAAAGAGAATGAAACAAAGATCTTTGAGAAAGGAACTTTAAAGCACTTGTGTATTTTGATTTGAAAATGTCTCACTTTAGCGGCCCCTAGAAGCTGAATGCAACAAAGACTCCTACCAGGCTTTTACCAGATTAAAAAAAAATAAAAATTGTGGTTGGAGCAATTGATTTTACTCATGTGCGTCTGAAGGCACCATCCATGAGTGATTACGCATTCATCAATCACAAAAACTACCACTCGATAAATGTAAAGGTGATTTGTGATGCCAAGCTATCGCTTTTAAACGTGGTGGCCAGGGGGACACACGATTATTTTATATTTCAAAACAGCTCGGCTCCAGCCCCCCGCGACCACGGCAGGGACAAACGGTTGAAGATGAAGTAATGGACGAATGTGATGGCGCGCGGCTGCAGCAAGACCGACTGCAGAGCCAAAGTCATCTCCTGGGTTAGTGGCTACCCTCTATAAATTGCATTAAATCAAACAAGGTATCAGATGATTAACATCTTGATATGGTTCTTCTAGGTGACACAGGTTATCCTCTAACGGTATACCTAATAACCCTGCTGGCAAACCCCGCAACCGAGCAAGAGCACCATTGTTGTGCTGTATTCAGCACCCCTGCCACGAAATGCACCCCTTCGCATTATAGGTGATATTCTGGATCAGAAGGCTGTTGTTTCGACCTATAGGAGTAGTTTAGGGTAACCCACAACGGTCAGAACATTGGTTACTTACAGTCTTTAAACTATTTTAAAGAGTTTAAAATCACAACCTTGGATAATAGCGAACACAAAACAACACCTTTTTGTATGTTCTGTGGAAATATACTGCAGCCATAATTACAAAATAAATTAAATGGATCTTTTGAGCAAGTTGAATGTATTTGACTTAGCATTTCATAAATATAATCCCAGTTTTTCTTGCAATTAATAGGTTCAAAAGTGTGTGCTTTTAATTGGGTGACCTGTAAATAAACTACTCCTATAGGTGGAAACAACAGCCTTCTGATCCAGAATATCACCTATAATGCGAGGGGGTGCATTTCACGGCAGGGGTGCTGAATACGGCACAACACCTGTCCAACAGTGCGCACACATGCACACGGGTCTCAGTGGAGCGTAACATGTTAATGACGATCAAATTCAGCCGCCGCATTTATCAAGGCCCGCTCATTCGTACGCTGAGATTGGTCAGATATGAATGTTTCATAAATCACAACAAGGCAACTGTTCTGGTCATAGCCGTCCTGGTACTCTCTCGTGACAACTCAAAAACATATACCGACTTGTGTCTATAAAAATAAAAACAGAATTCCTTCCATAAAATGTACATAAACTTGCTTGTTGCTATACCGTGGTACCATCAGTATCGGGGCTTTGCTATGGTAATGTAAACGTAATGTGTCTCTCAGCATGCAATGCACGCATTTCTGGATTTCCTTCATTGAATGTACATGCAGCGCCCTTTTGTGTTCACACAAAATAACTCCAATCATAAAAACTCTCTTCACAAATTCATCCCCAAAGAAATTTCAATCAAAAGATCACTACATTGGAGAAACAAAACAAACGGAGTAAAAGAAGCCATCCATGCAAAAGTAGAGAAACCATTACTAGACAGAGGAGGTCTGAGGGCGCACTCACACTGTCCGCCCGTATCGTGCTCTGGGCTTTAGGGTACTTGTCCCCCCTCCCTCTCCCCCCGCTGGCCAGCCCGTTTGTACTCACACTGCCTGGGCCTCGCGCAAATGCTTCTTGCCTGTCCATACGTCATCACGCCGTAACACGTCCCACGCATTGATTGACGTCATCGCGATGCGTCGCTTTGTTTACAAATTTTTCCATAGACCTCAGAGTTTTTGTACGTCTTGACTGTTTTTGAATATTTTCATCCAACCAAATCTGCAGTAAACACTCCACCTCCGCATTACACCAACGTGAACCTTTCGCCACCATAGTTGTTGTTGTTAAATGTCCTTGCATGGTCCGTCTTTTTTTTTTCTATGTCCGAACAGGCGCACATAAAATGACGTCAGTGCCGCCGTAGGCCTCGTGCTCGTACACGTGCGCACGCTCGTGCTCGTACATGTGCAAACACGCTTTACAAAAGCCCACCTCTCTCAAACGGGCCGTGCACGGCCAGCTGGCCGCAGCTAGGCGCGGAGCGCTTGCGCTCACACTGGTCAAACGAACTAGGCTTTATCCGTAAAACCTGTTTGGGCACAGTACGGAAGGACAGTGTGAGTGCGCCCTAAGACTTATCTCCAATTTACAATGCAGACTTTTCATCCCTTTCCAGGAGTTTCAATTATCTAACATAAAAAAAAAAACTGTCACAAATGGCCTCTTGTGACTCCAATGACTGTCGTTAAGACTCAATAGAGCACTAACGAAGTCGAAACCAACGAACCAACTGTCACTCTAACGACGGTCGTTGGCACTTGGAGCACAAAGGGTTCCAGTGACATCATCGGCCTTGTGAGAGGTTAAATACCTGGATCTCCACATCAGTTAGTTGGACCAGTCCCAGCCTGGCCAGATACGTACATGAACTGATGAAGCCTCTTGGATGAGAGGTGAAAAGTCTTCCTAGACAAATAACCAAGTCCAGTTGCTTTTGACTGAAATTGCTTTGGGGATAACGATGACCTGTACAATTGAGAACATTCACATGCTTCATGAATTCACACAAAATGATGTTATTTTATGTTATTTTGCACAAAGCCAAACAATGAAATACATTAGTACACCCAACTGTATTTTAATAGGGGTTACATATGCATTTCTGAGGTCTGCAGCAGATATTTCACATAATTTTAGGATGATCTCTTTCAGGATGCATGCTGCATCCAATTCTTACGATTATGCATTTCTGAGGTCTGCAGCAAGCTTGCTGCTACACATAGATATTTTTAGCCATAGTCTGGCTGATGCTTAGCATGGGCATTAGGCTTGGGGTTGGGTTCTGTTGTTTTGGGGGATTTCTGTATTGCACTCCATGTCTTGGCTTATCATGTTGCGGCTAATACAGGAAGCATTATTAAGAGCAGAACCATCAATGCCAAGCATAACTGGAATTCCATTTGCAGCAGTAAATGATTAAATCTATGATGAGAGTGTTCCTGAATGAACACTTGATATTAGCAACACCGGCGGCCTTTCTGGAAAATCCTTGGGAACAAAGTAATGTCTAAGAAACCCACTACAGTTACTGAACTGTGGAAGAGACTGAAGAAGAATGGACCAAGATCAAACCAGAGCAGTGTGAGAAACTAGTGATGTCTTGTGGGTGCAGATGTGATGAAGTCATTCAAAGCAAAGGCCTCTACACTTCCTATTCATTTTTGAATCCTATACAGTGCCAATTGAAGAATTAATAATCAATGAGTGAAGTATCATAATCATGTGTTAGCGTGTGTATTAGTAATGATTAATGAGAGTGTAATAATCAATGAGTGAAGTATCATAATCATGTGTTAGCGCGTGTATTAGTAATGATTAATGAGAGTGTGATAATAAGACGCAATAAGTATAATCATTTAAGAGTGTGATAGTGTGATTATTAGTCCAGGCTCAAGCTTTTCTGCTTTCTGCAAAGCACACGAATCTTTGGCAGCCAGTCAAGGTCACAAGACAATGAAGTGTTGAGATTAGAGAATTGCCGTTTGCAAACAACAACCATATAAGGAGGCAGGAACAACCATATAAGGAAGCAGGGACAGGGAGGATGAGAGTATGTGCTTCTTTCACAGATAAAGAAGAAGAGTCATGCGGAAACAGAGGTTACCCCGACGCGCGGGGAGGAAGATGGAGGCTGGAGGAAGATGGAGGCTGGAGCAGCGTCTACTTTTGAAATACACATATGCATGCACAAGCAGACACATAAACCACGCCTTTGTAACAAGCGCAAATGCTGGAGTAGTTAGAATAGATATCAGAACTTCTTGGCTCTGATCATGGGTACTGTGTTGCACACAGTTACTCTAGATAGAGAATAGAACATTTCTCCAGACGTCTGTATCGTCCGATGTCCATCTACTAATAAATGCCTGCTGGCCCACTAAACTGCCAACGACTCTGCTGACTCCAGGAAGCCTCCTGTAGAATTTGAATTACGCAATATATACTCTGTGAGGTCCTTCTGATTTGACTAAAGTATTGTGTGTAAAATTCCTACACTATAGAGAGTCATGATACCCTTTCAAAATAGTAAGTAATCTTTTTTTTTGGTTTTACAGCCTGAAATGATAATACATAAAAATATATAAAGGATAAAGTTGTGGATAGGCGTTAGGTGAAGGATATAAAAAGATTTCAAAGGCTTTTTTTTAAGTGGAATATGGCACCACCAAGATCTTGCCTAGATCGGGCCGCCCCCCAAAACTGGATGACCAAGCTAGGAAAAGATTGATCAGGGAAGCTACCAAGAGGCCCATGGTGACCTTGAAGTCTTAATGGCAGAGTATGGTTGATCTGTGCATGTGACAACAATTTCACAAGTTCTACATGTATGGGAGGGTGGCATGAAAGAAGCCTCTTGAAAATATGTCACACTGAGTCTCGTTTACAGTATATCGAAAAACATATTGAAGATTCTGATGCCATGTGGCAAAAGGTTATAGGGTCAGTTGAGACCAAAATTGAACTTCCTCCTGCCTCCACAAAGTATTAAATATGGGGACTCGTCATTTTTCCAACACTGCTATTCTAGTTTTTCATTTTTTATTAATTTTCAGAAATTTAGAAAAAAGAATCACTGGAATGTTGTAAGGCAAGATGTGTTAATCACGCTGGTAAAAATATATTTTTTTATGCATCATCATTTTAGGCTGTAAAACAAAAAAAAGTATTTCAAACGGGTATCATGACTTCCTATAGGCAGTGGCCCTAATTAAATCTTCCCTTCTGACACAATGGTTATTGTTCTGTAATTTTTCTCGCTTTTTTTCACAAAATAAAGGTTTTTGTTGAAGTTGATGTTTTATTTTGTTAAAGAAATATGCTAGTACAGCAGTGGTATAGCCACAGCAGATATTCTATCAAATTCTATCAAATTATCTTCACAATAATTAGTCAGGATAACGTCAAACTCGGACTGATAGTTCTCCATGGAAACTTCAGGCTCTGTGCAAAATTGAGGTCAATTGGACATTAGTTGGCGCTGTTACACAAAATTGAAAAAAAACAAACCATGCAAAAAATATTTAAAACCCAATTTTGTCCTAGGCCAAGAGTCTCATCAGCACAAAAAATTGCACACATAATCTTTCTAACGATACAATCAAAAGTTGTCAAAATAATTTTCATAATCCAAACAATATGAAGGTTATAGAGGAAAGACTTGGAACACTGTAGTCAAAACAGGAAGTGGTGCGTTACTTTGATGTAACAAGCTGAGGCTGTTATGCAAATTGAGTAATGTATGCATTATGTGAACAAACACAATATCTACTAACTAAAATACCTACACTTTTCTTTTTCAAGCTACAATCCGTGCTGCACTCAAGCTGCGAACTGCGTCGTGCCCACGGACCTGCTGGTCCGAATTAGATCGCCTTTGCGGATCACCAAGTCCGAGTTGCATGGGGGGCTTGGACCCTGTTGATACCTGCTTGTAGTTTCTTCTTTTTTTCTTTTCTCCAGTGTACATGTATATACTGAATCCAGGCTTTCTAAATGTGTCTCAGCTGCTGGCTTCTTGCTCCAGAGGTCTGACCTGTTATGACCATAGACTGTAAAGATGCGTAGAAAATGCTAGACTGCTGTGCTGCTTTTCTAACGAAAAAAATGTCAAAACCAATATTTTATTGTTATGATTGTGTTGAAGGGCTCCTAATACTTCTTTAAAGCTAACATAAATTGCCCTGATACTAAATTAAGCTAATGCTATCTTGTGTTTGTTACAGAAAAGAAAAAAAATCTGAGTTAGTAATATATCAGTACATTTCTTCTGTGTTGCTGTATGTGTAAGAGAATAAACTGCACTTCATCTAATGGCCACTCTAATGGCCACTTGTGGCTGACTCTCCAAGAGAGTCAATCTCCATAGACCCCCATGCCTAACTTTACAACAGAAATAAACATCTTTACAGCCAGATATTAACAATGGTTTTCATCTTGATAGCTAATTTCACTATTCATGTAAACTGTAGTGGGTGAATTTATGTATAACTAATCTGTTTAAATGATATTAAGATTTAACAATGCTTCCTGTTACTATCTACAGAAGAACCCAGCAGAACAAACAACCAAATTGGCAACACATAGGTTACAAAGTACAGCAAGTTGAGGAGAACAGGTATGTGCTCAGTTGGATTATCACCTTTGCGGGAAATTGAAATAACACATCATGCAAAATTGTGTGATTTTCTGGTTTTACATGTGGTCAAAGTAGTTGTTGGACATTGCCACCATTTCTCAACCTAAAATACCACTGAGAGAATGCAATAATCAGCATTGCTTTGATTTCCTGTACTCTCTTGCTGCCCCTGGTGAATGTGTGTGTATGTGAAAAAGAGACAAGGAGGAGGGAGTAAGGCTGAATGAGAGCCAGACAGAACAGAAGAGTAGAAGAAAACATGTAAGTTAGTGATAAAGAGTGTGTGTGTTTTAGGTTGTAGTGATTGCTGGCTGAGGAGATAAGTGGACGGAGTTTGCAGCCCAACAAACAACAGCCATGAGAGAAGCCGAGAGAAGAGGCTCTTGGGTAAAGACGCGTGCTGCACTTAAGAGCCAATTACCCACCATGTACACATCTCCTCCTCCGTCTTCCTCCGCTATCTCTCCCTCTTCGCTATCCAACATCGCACTCATCTTAGTTTAATGGCCTACAGGGACTCCAACACACACATTTCTGCACACGCATACACACACAGGCATGCATGCCTGTGTGTAGATTGCCATGAGGAGCGTTTGCAATCCTTTAATCTCTCCTTTATTTCTCTGTTCTCTTACTAACTCCTTCCCTCTATACTATACACACACACACACACACACACACACACACACACACACTCCTGCACATGCTCATCTTATTTTAATGCCTCTGAAGGGGAGGCACTCAACAGCACAGCAGGGGGGCTTCCTGGCAAGTCACGGAAGCACTGAAAACATACACTCCTGCTCACGCTACCACCATGTTCTCATAGAAACACACTCACACACACCCACACATAGAAACACACACACACGCACACACGCACACACACACACACACACACACACACACAGATGATACCTACAAGTACATAGCATAGTACAGAAATCACATACATGCAGTATGGCACACATGCTGACTGTTGTGTTATGCAGGGGACAAGCTCCATCACAAGATCGCAGTAGAAAGTAAAAGTCACCCAAATTCCGTGACTGGGAGGCTGAAACATTCTTACCAGTCTACCAGCATTAGACAGGAAGTTGTGCCAGAGGCTGTTCTGATCTGACAAGGTCTTTTGGTTTTCATCAATCCCCCTGAATCATGAACCCTTTCTTTCCAGTCTGCATGGAAGTTTTTAAAATATGACTTGGGTAAAAAGGATATGGCATAAATCTACTGT
Source organism: Echiichthys vipera (assembly GCF_963691815.1). NCBI lineage: Eukaryota > Metazoa > Chordata > Actinopteri > Perciformes > Trachinidae > Echiichthys > Echiichthys vipera. Next base: position 9,767,359 of record NC_139825.1, on the reverse strand, counting down.
CAACATATCCCAAAATAGGTTTTAGGTGGTGACATTAAAACAATTATCAAAGCAAATCACGAGGGCATCAATTAATTTACCAGATTTCTAATTTTTAGTAGAAATTCTTGCATTTCATTTTGACATTCTTTCCGTCGGCCTGGTGCGACTTCATTAACAGCCAACCTTTGATAAATCTGCCTGCTAAAGTTTGAATTCCCTGCTGGCATTTCGGCTTTTTTGATTTGATCGATAATTGCGAGTCTGGAGAGCAAGAGTCTGTAAAAAACAGCTAGGCCAGTGTTAGAAGTGTAATTTTCAGGCTACAGAAGAGGAAGAATGATGATTGGTAAAGTGCCAAAAATGACTATCAGGGCAGCTTGAAGATGACTCCTCAAGAAGTTGCGTGAAAAGTAAATATAGTTAAATATGTATTTTATGAAAGAACACTTCATTATAAGAAAATATGAAAAATGTTGAATCACGAAAAAGGCTTACTTAAAAATGGATCGACGTGACCTCCCTGTTCACTTGTATTCCAACCATGGAAGCTTTGGCCACAGTAAGAGACTGGCTCCCACAGGACAACTCCTTACACAACTGAACAAATCTCAAACCAGACTCCATTTGCCAACTTTTGTATTTTTGCCTAAACACCACATATTTCCAGTTTAATGGCAAATTTTGCATACAAAAACACGGCTGTGCCATGTGTAGGAACCACTCTCTGTGTGGACCTCTCCTTTGTGAATTGCAGCCCCCCCTTTTGTCATCTATTAACTCACACATGAGAGCGAAGTGAGATAAGGAGTTTTTGTACCTTGTTCCCCTGCGTAGGATAAAAACAAAGCATTTCAGGACACCCCCCCACCCCCCGGTAGTGTAAATCAACCAGATGCTTCCTCTCTCTTCCTCTCTCTTCTTTAGTTTCCTCAGTTTGCTGCATCTCTTTGTTTAACTCTGCATGGAGTGCTCTCCTTTTAATTTTGACGTTATCATTTTTCTTTGTTCAACTTCGTTGCTCAAAAGTTTGCAAAAAACATTATTTTAATATTTTTCCTTACTAAAGTGTTTTATTTTATTAATATATACTTGTCGTGCAACTTCACAAGTCTTTTAGGCTGTTTTTTTTTAAAAATCCCCGTTTTATAACCATAGTTAAGCCACACACACAAACACACACACAAACACACACAAACACACACACACACACACACATAGAAACACACTCACACTGTAGGTGGTAATTGAGTTCTGATCATAATTCTGTTTAACTACTCTGGTCTTAAGTTTGTTATATCCGCCTTTAACCAATATATAATAATTATAATTTATAATTCAGTAGTGTATTATTCTGTATTATTCTTACAATTTAATTAAATAAATGTTTATAATCTTCTCTTCTTTGCAGAATTGATGGTCACTGTCACGGTACGAACAAACAGATTCAAGCCGAGACTGATAGATTTAGTTAATACATAACATTAAATTGCTAAAGTTATTCTTCTACATTAACAGTTATTAGATCTTCACCATAGTTTAATAAATATCCGGTGTCATTTGGTGTGGTGCTCGTGATTATTGAGGTAAGTTAAATTCTTAAAGTTTGTTTATTTAAGTCAAAATATGTGTAGATCTTCTTCACATGGGTTCACCAGTATCCCCTATTGTGGCAAATCTATACATGGAGGAGGTAAAGGACAAGGCTTTGAACTCATTCAAAGGAGTAACCCCAAGCCATTGGTTCAGATATGTGGACGACACATGGGTTAAAATCAAATCCAAAGAGGTGCAAACCTTTACCGAGCATATAAACTCAGTGGACAGAAACATCAAGTTCACCAGAGAAGATGTCAAGGACAATAGTTTGCCTTTCTTAGACTGTGACATCCATATGGAGAATGAGAGGAGCCTCCACATTGGGGTATACAGAAAACCCACTCACAGAGATCAATATCTACTGTTTGACTCCCACCACCCCAGTAACACACTCAGAGACTAGTACATCCCAAGGACAGAACACCACACACCCACAAAAGCAATCTGGTTTATGCTGTCCAATGCAACGATGAATGCAAAGATCTCTACATTGGAGAAACAAAACAACCACTGCATAAACGCATGGCCCAACTCCTCAGGCCTGGACTCTGCTGTCCACTTACATCTCAAGGAGAAAGCCCACTCCTTTGATGACAACAATGTCCACATTCTGGACAGAGAGGACAGATGGTTTGAAAGAGGAATAAAAGAAGCCATCTATGTAAAAGTGGAGAAACCATCGCTAAACAGAGGAGGAGGTCTGAGACACCACTTATCTCCAATTTACAATGCTGCCCTTTCATCCCTTCCCAGGAGATTCAACAATCTAACCTCAAAGAACAACTGTTCACAAATGGCCCCCTATGACTCCAACAACTGTTGTTGAGACTCAATAGAGCACTAACGAAATTGAAACTACCCACCAACGACGGTCGTTGGCACTTGGGGCATAAAGGGTTCAAGTGACATCGCCGGCCATATGCGCGCCCTCACTTGAGATTAAATACCTGGATCTCAGCACCAGACATTTGGACCAGTGCCAGCCTGGTAAGATGTGTAAATGAACTGATGAAGCCTCTTGGATGAGAGGTTAAAACGTCTTCCTAGACAAACAATTGCTTTTGACTCAAGTTTCTTTGGGGATTATTAGCAATAGCAGTTGATAACTAATATTATGTTGTATCTTGTGTGGACAAACACCCGAGCAACATGTCCAAGGATAGAAGATGGACAGAAATGACACAGATAAGACAGAAGTGCTAAGAAACAGTAACAGCTTTCACTACTGTACTATATGCTGGGAGTATGATTGTAATCTTAGAGTTGGTTAAGTTCTCCTGACTTTCCAAGTCAAAAATCCCACTTCGGGGGGCGCTCAAGTTGAAATTTCTGACTGGGATAATGTACCAAACCATATATGACCTCACAGTGTAGCTCTGTGCTTGACTAGAAATGTGTGAAAGCTTTATTGCAAACAAAGTTGTGATTACTTCTTAGCAGGTTATTACTTTATCTGCTGCAGGCTGATGAAACGCAGCTCACTGTAATGCAGAAGTCAAAGTAATTTACTGTTATTTATACAAATCTCTCCATTATCCAGAGTCATTCAAAAGGTCCAGGATAATATCTGGTGTTAAATTACTGTCACAGTACAAAAGAAGGTAGCTTTTAGCTAGTTGCTAACTTTCCTGGTTGAGGCGTAGGATTGGAGCAGACAGCTTCAAGGCCCACAGTGTACACTCCTTTATGTTCATTGAATGGAAGGATAACAAACGTCTACCAAATTTTTCAAAAACACGTGAAACCCTCTGAAACACCCATTCACACATCCATGCACACACATATGTCCCAAGGCGCTTATATCTGACATAAAAAGAAATAATTCAGCTCTGCACTCAGAATCACCTCTGATAGTCCCCGGCCGTGAAATTTCAGCTTTGGCAGAGAAGTGGGCACAAAAAGGAAGACAAAAACAAATCACACAAACACATGCAGACACTCCTACACCCTCTCACATACAGGACCGCCAAAATATGGATTTGGCAAGGGAGCTTTCTTTTTCTCTTGACGTCTCACTGTCTGTCTCTCTACCCATGTAAAGAAGCCTGGTGCTGGAGATTGGCGCCTGATGGGCTCGATGCCATGACGGGGCAGATGTTAAACTCTGGTCCGGTCCTATCTTACATAACTCCTGTTTATCTGGCCAATTACCTGCGGTGTAATGAGGCCAATAAAATTTGTGCCTCATTAGCATACTTATGTAAGCTGTAATGAACCGGGCTCTATCCATGATCCAGGACGAGAACCATTAGAGTCTGTATATTACGGGTGTCCCTGACTAAAAGTTTTCATAGTCGAATCTGATTCGTCATGTATAGCCTATAGTTGACTAATCCTCAAATCACTTTGGGGTTTTTTTTGCTCATGAAAAGCCCTCTGATCCAGGGTGGCGAGCCATAGACATGAAGCAGACAGCGGCGGCTGCATGTGAGTCCAGCGCTGCGCGGTCACGTGTCAGGCAGAGGGTTACTAAGAGATGTGATTTCTGATTTCTGATAGTAGCATCTTATTAAAAGTAGTTGTTGTTATAACATCAATGCTTTCTTTGACAATAGCTGACGGTATATTTAGAACTGTAGTTTCACTTTCAAGGCGCTGTGTTAGACTGTGTTGGATTAAGCGTCTATAATGAAAAACAACACATGGGCAAATATTCAAATGAAATGATGCTGGTGATTAAACAGTAGCAGACTGGAACCCAGATAGTTTTAAAGCTCAGCCAAGATGCACTCTGACGGTGCCGGATCTTGGATTGTGCAACTTAGTCTATGAGGGGGAGGGGGTTATTCCTCCACACTCAGGAGATAGATTAAAAGCACATGAGTTATTTTCACATTTTTATATTTATACCCAAATATGCTATTTATCATGATATATTGGGAGAAACCAAGCATCTATGTAAAATCAAAAATTCAGTACCCCCATAGCCAGAATGGGATAATCCATTGTTTCATTATCACATTTTGCAACAATTCGACTCAGGCTCCTCGGGTTAAATCATCGAATAGTCGACTATTCGGGGTCACCCCTACTGTATATGTATATATGTATATAAGTATGTCATCAATACCAGCTGAGTTAGTTTTAAGGTTGTCATGTTGTCATAGGGGAAATAAACAGGAGAGGGTGAGGGATGAGTTAAGGGGTGGATGAATAAGGACTGAGAGTGAGGAGGAGGCTAGAGAAGAATACAGGGTTTAGCTAAGTGAGGCTAGGACAGAGACACAGAATGTCAAAGAGAGGAGAAAAGAGCGAGAGGAGGGCGAAAAGGCAGAGAAGGGAGCGGGGGGGGGGGGGTGTTGTCAATAGGGGAGAGCAGGGAGTCGGGGTTTGACTTCACCCCTGCTTTTCCTTTTTCTGCTTTTTTCAAAGCCTTGAGTCTGGAATCTCACTTCGTTTCTTTCATGACATCTTCGCTTGGGGTTGTCCATGCATCAGTGACCTGCCCTCCTTTCACTGTCTACGTCTTCTCCTGTCTTTGCAGAGTTGTGGTTGGAACTCTAGGTGTGTGAGTGTGTGTGTGTGTGTGTGTGTGTGTGTGTGTGTGCTACGTCTAAACTTGAGTTCCAGATAAGCCTCTCCTTAACAGTGTGATATGGGAGGCCGTTTAGGGTGAAAACATTGAAATATGTGCACATAGACACTGAAATACATGCACATACTACCTGAAAATGTTAACACACACGTTGACAATGTTCATGTACCGTTTGAAAACGTGCACACAAATGTTGAAAATGTGCACACATTTAAATGTTGCACATACATTGACATGATGTGCAGACATGCACTGAAAATTTCCACATCCTACCACCTTCTCACACAGCGGGATATAGGCTACTACTTATGGGTGTGTGTGTGTGTGTGTGTGTGTGTGTGTGTGTGTGTGTGTGTGTGTGTGTGTGTGTATCTGAGTGTGCGTGTAAAATAGATCCACAATCTGTCACTACAAGGCACATCACCTGATCATAAATCTTATTAATCATTCGCCCCAATTTTATTTTGAAAATTAGAACAGGAAGTAGTGGTCTTCTGCAAGAAATAGACCCACTTTCATCGTTCTTGAGCCATCCGTAGAGAATCTACCATATAGCGGGACCCAATGAGTTGTGGTAAGTTGCCAACTTTTGATAAACAGAAAATCATATAGTTTAGTGTGCGGCACAGGAGTCAACTTTTGCCGTGATTAGTTTCCAAGTCTGCAATCCTAATATGGGTGACTGTTTTAACTTTGTGCCATCTGGTATTTAGGATATACACTTTTCATTTATATGGAGTTGATAAATATTTGCCACTTTTTTCTTTTCTGTAACATCATCAGTTGGCTATATCCCAATAACCAACCATGTTTCCTAAAATTACATTTCAATTACATACAATTACTCCATTCTCAGTTTCTCTCGGATTACGTTTGTTTGTGACGTAGGCTATTACAAATCCGTTTCTAGCTTTCTGATGTTTTGAGCATAATGCCCATTTTTTGAATAGTCATCTGATGTGAGGAACTATATTTGTGAGTGCTGAAGGTCACTGACCCGCAGCACCTCCCACAGTATCTCCCGAGGAACCCGGTCATATGCCTTCTCCAGATTCACAAAACACATGTAGACTGTATGGGCATACTCCCAGGCCCCTTCCAGGATCCTTGCAAGAGTGAAAAGCTGGTCCGTTGTTCCACGTCCAGGACGGAATCCGCATTGTTCCTCTTCAATCTGAGGTTCGACTATAGGACGAACCCTCCTTTCCAGCACCTTGGAGTAGACTTTACCAGGGAGGCTGAGTAGGGTGATACCCCTGTAATTGGCACACATCCTCTGGTCCCCCTTTTTAAATAGGGGGACCACCACCCCGGTCTGCCACTCCCTTGGCACTGTCCCATTCCCTGCAATGTTGAAGAGACGTGTCAACCAAGACAGCCCCTCCAAACCCAAAGCTTTCAGCATTTCTGGACGATTCTCATCAATCCCTGGGGCTTTGTCACTGTGGAGTTGATGACTACCTCAGTGACTTTCGCCAGAGATATTGACAATCATTCCCCATCCGCCTCCAGCTCTGCCTCTACGAAAGAGGGCGTGTTAGTCGGATTAAGGAGTTCCTCAAAGTGCTCCTTCCACCGCCCGATTACCTCATCGCCTGAGGTCACCAGCATCCCGTCCTTACTGTAAACCGTTTGGACGGTTCCCCGTTTCCCCCTCCTGAGATGTCGAATGTTTTTCCAGAAGCACCTTGGTGCCGCCCGAAAGTCCTTCTCCATGACTTCTCCGAACTCCTTCTACACCCGCTGCTTTGCTTCTGACACAGCAGAGGCTGCAGCCCTGACACCAGTGTTCGAGGGTTATTGCCCCTTGAGGCACCTAAGACCTTGAGGCCACAGCTCACCGCTGCAGCTTCAGCAATGGAAGCTTTGAACATTGCCCACTCCGGTTCAATGCCCCCAACCTCCACAGAGATGCCAGAAAAGCTCCACCAGAGGTGTGATTTGAAGATCTCTCGGACAGGGGCCTCCTCCAGACGTTCCCAGTTCACCCGCACTATTCGTTTGGGTTTACCTGGTCTGTCCAGAATCTTCCCCCATCCTCTGACCCAACTCATCACCAGATGGTGATCAGTTGACAGCTCTGCCCCTCTCTTCACTCGAGTGTCCAAAACATACAGCCTCAGTAATAGGGTACTTCTATTCTTATATTAAGTAGGATTTTAAATGCAGGATTTGTACTTTTAATTAAGTATTTCACATTGTGGTATTGATAGTTTAACTTAAGGATCAGAGTCTACCTCTTCCAACACTGCAGGTCACAGAATCTGATGGGTCACCAAATACAATGTAACACCGGGCTTACTCAGACCTTACCTTACCTTTGCTTTGTTTTGATAGGCATATAGACGGAAACCATAAACTCGTCAGCTGGAGGATGGTGTTTCATGGCTGCGTGGACGGATTCAGTCGCACAATCATTTACCTTGAGTGCCTCAACAACAACAGGGCTTCTAGTGTACTATCCCTATTCCAGGAAACTTTGGAATACCTTCACGAGTTAGATGTAATCGTGGTATGGAGAAACTGAGGTAGCTCAATACATTCTCAGGTGAAGATGACTAAACAGGAGCAGCATAATAAAAGGTTGCAGTGTTCATAACCAGCGCATAGAAAGACTTTGGGCTAGTGAATAAAGGAATGAATGAATGTATACTTGATTCCCTCTTTGAGTTTACTTTGCATTATATTTACTTTCCACGGATCCAAAGGGCTGTCAGGGAATTTAGAGACCAATGGAATAACCATGCACTATCGACTGAGAAACACATGACACCTTTACAGTTGTGGTATGATTACTCATGTTGGACAGAACAGCACAACTGTGAGCAGTGTATTTGATGCTCATGAACCTTCAGTGACTGATGAGAGTGGACCCTTGCCTGAGTTTCATCTCAACAACAATGTTGAGGTTCCGGAAAATGTGGAAGAAAACATGATTGAGAAAGTGAATAACAGGGCTAGGTCACCGTGTACTGGGGACATAGGCCTGATAAGCACATTCTGTTTAGAAAACAATAGAACTGTATTTGGACATGATGAACTGTATTTGGGCATGAAGTAGACGTCACTGATTGTAAATGTGCTGAGTGTGTATTGGAAAGATTTGACGGGGCGTGCAAACGTTGTCAGCCTCGGTATAAGACGAGAAGTTCTGTTAAGAGACACTTGGAATTGGAATTTTGGTATTGTGGATCTTGGAACTCTGTGATGAGTGTGTTAAACCTTGATTCAATACATTCTCCTTGATTGCTGTGAGACCTCTCTGCTGGCTCCTTCTTGTAGACCTTTCTATTTTTATAATACATTGTTCTGCCATAAAAACAACTTTAATATAAATGACACCACCATCGAGGAAATCAACCAGGCTATTGATCCATTCACTGAGGATGGTAACCATGGAATCAATTTATTTGTAAATTTTCTTGAAACAAAACAGTTTGAGTAAACTGTTCTTACTAGCAGTGCCACAGTCACATTGATCTGAAAACACAGCAGCATTGAATCAACAGTAGTAGCCTATACCTGAACCGATGGCTTTCCCTCTTTCATTTTGTGTTACAGCTCATCTTTTACCTGAGTGCACTACAAAGTAAGATGTAACATATCAAGTAACAATACAAAGACCAAATTAAACCCAAACCAAATTTTATGTAACCTCAAACATTGCTGTAAGGTCTGTTATATTAAAGGGATTGTAAAGAACAACAAATACAAATAAGAAATTCAAACATTTGCAAAACAGATGTCAGAATTGTGAGCACTAGTTCTATCTGAACTTTTTTTTTCTCCAAATTGTTTCGGATTGCAAAGTGCATGTTACTTTTGAAGTCCTCATAGAACTTGTGAAGAGGTATTCTGAGACTGTTTACACATGTGTTTGCTATTGGGTATCTCCCTCTTTGGAATTCCAGAGAGGGTTTAGGAGAAAACCCGATGGGTGGCATCACATCACATCCAGTTGAAAATGACAGAATGTCTCCCAGCTTTGCTGGTCCTTCGTCCTCTAAGAAATATCATGACAAGATTAATGACTGAAACAACAATCGATGGTTCTGATTAAAACTAAAAGTAAAGTCTTTACTAATAAGTTTTTTTTTCCCTCTTGGTATAATAATGTGAAGCAATATTATGCAATGGTTGTCAAAAACAAATTGCTCGCATGCATATACATAATAAACTGGTGTTTCTGGTGTGTTAGAAGGAAACTATTGTGTCTACTGATTTCAATGAACAAAGCAATAAAAAAGACAATTACATTTTTTTGTGCACTAAGAAATAGGGTGAATGCAAAATAATTGAACAGATTTAATAGGAAGGATGCTCCATTTACTCCTGACTCCAGCCAAGTATTTTCACTAAAAATTGCTTAATGTCACAGTCTGGTATGTTAGTAATTTGAAGGCAAGAATCATACAAAATATGTACACTGTACTGATAGCTCACCTTGGACACCTTGTTTATTTTAGTAATGTACGCAATTCTTTTTCACTGCCAGTGTAATAGGGTCTGGGTTTCCAGATGGCAAAGTTACTCTTTAGTATGATTTACAAAAAGGAACAACACTCAGTTCTGAATTAAAAGCATACAACACCAATAGTTCTAAATGAACTAAATGACTAAATGAACAGGCGTTATTTATTTATGTTGAATTGAGGCCCAGGAAATAATAAAGAAAAATCATTCACATGTCACCTACCTTCTCTTTGCTTTCGGCCCGCCCCAGTTGCTGAATTGCCTGGCTTGGAAGCGAGGTGTCTGCGACTGTTGAGCCATGGGGGGAGGTAGGATGTCACTCCTTATATTAACATTTAGGTATTGGTTTGGCCTAAACAAACAAGCTTATCTCATTATTCTCATTGTTGATGGGATTTTTCGTATTTCCAGAGACTTCTTGGTTCACAAGACAGTTAATGAGTTCTGGTGAACCAAGAAGCCTCCTCAAAACACAGATAGCCTCTCCGACTGGCTGCCCGCCATCGCTACTGTAGCCTAAGTAGCCTATATCCCACTGTGTGAGAAGGAGGTAGGGTGTGGAAATTTTTATATATCCTCAAGGAAAATTAACATTGAACACTCAGTTGGTAATTTCTTTTACACACAAACATCTTTTTCTAAATACACACACATTCACACATATGAACTAGACATACATTAATGGAGTAATCAGATTGATGGGGCTACTGCTGCCACCACGTCCTATAATTAAGTATTTTTACATGGTATTTGAATTACATATGATAATCACACATGCATGCACTCTAATTCATAAGGTGTTAACACACCCACACTTACATACTATACAAAAACACATATAAGTTTGATGTCCAACAGTCACAGTCCCTCCCTCGTTTCTTTCGTCTGCAGTGTTTCCATTCAGGAAAGTAGCGAGGTCCAAGATTATAGTCAACAGAGGCTCAGCTTTATCTCTCTGTTTTAAAAGGGAAAGGAGATGGTGGGGGAGAAACTGCAAGGAGAAGGAGAAGGAGAGGCATCTCATAATTGCAGATGGCTCGTTTAATTGTGTCTGGAGGCCCCGGTGTTTGCAGGGGCCAATAGAGGGACTGAGGCACTGTTGTGTTGATTAGGATGGTCTTTTCTCCTCCACACAATAATGCACATAGACATAAAGCCTCTCTCTCTCTCTCTCTCTCTCTCTCTCTCTCTCTCTCTCTCTCTCTCTCTCTCTCTCTCTCTCTCTCTCACACACACACACACACACAGCATTTGACAGCAGCCAGGCTGTCAACAATCACAACAGCAGTGACCATTATCTGCAGCCGTACCACCCTGTGTGGCACATTCCCATAGAGTTGTGTGTGTGTGTGTGTGTGTGTGTATACAGGATTCTAAGCAGCATGGAGTGAGAGTGTGTGTTCACTGAATTTTCAGAAAACACTGTCCAAAGAGTACAAAGACGCAAGAGCCAAGTGAAAGTCAGCGGCCAGTGGTGATTCGCTGGCTAAACACTGGAAAAAAAATCAACTTTGATTTAGCTAATTTGCATAAAGAAGGAGAAACTTGCCCTCACTGAATTTTAAATCTGACGCTGTCTTTAACCAATTGGCTTGGGTTGTGGTGTTCAAAGGGAGCAAACTGCAGTCAACCTGGTGAAGAAAATCCTCACCATCTTTAATCATGAAAGATACGCGTCAAGGAAATACTTCACTCTTGTCGAGAGAGCGAGTGTGTGTGGAAGAAAAAAAGAGAGCGAGTGTGCAGGGGAGAGATTCATTATCCTGATAATGAGTCCATGTGGGACAATATGAGACAGTTCTCTTCCACTGTGGTCGTCTAGAGCATTTAGGGAAAAGACACTTTTCCAGCTCGGAGCCAGAGGACATCGAGCAGCAGCAAGGCCTCGTTAGCATGCCTGCCAGCGTCCGTTGCCACCATGCAGAGCTCCATTCAAGAGCACCATCAAGTAAGTCTCGTCTGATGACTGCGAAAACAGGAAGTGACAAATCCTGCTTTTCAGTCCAAGCCATACATTTCCAAAAATAGCAGCTTGACCAAAAGTTTCCCTTTCCGAGTGTTTACTGTCTAGCATGCAAACAAGTCACATTATTCAATTATTTTTATTCAGTACACATGGAAGTATCTGTGTGGGTTCTGTCAATCAGATCCTTTTCCAATTATCTACAGCTCTGTGATGAAAGAACTGTAAAAGCTTAGGTCGATATCAGTGAAAACTCTTAGTTTATTTTCTGACTTGTATTATAATTTTGTTAGTGTAAACGTGACTTTGAGATTGTTTTTGAATTACACTGATTATTTTACATCTGGAAAATGAATGTGGACTGTATTCCCAGACCTCAGCAGTACAATGTTAGTATTACTGATATCAATGGTGGCAACTATGACAATTATAGTGCTTTTGTGACGTGAAGTTAAAAGATAAAACACTCAGTATATGTATATAAGCATAGTGAAAAAAAAACAACCATTTATTGATATTTTTATTATTATTATTACTATTATATTGTTTTGTTGTTACTATAGCAGTTAGATAATTTGCACTGCGGGACCTGGTTACAAAAGATACCGTTTTCAGGCTCCGGAGGGGCTTTGGAGGGAATCGCTTTAAGGGCGTACTCACACTGTCCTTCCGCACCGCGACCTGGGCTTTAGGGTACTTGTCCCCCCTCCCTCTCCCCCCGCGCCCCAGCCCCGTTTGAACTCCCACTGCCAGGGCCGGCCAATGCTTCTTGCTGTCCATACGCCATCACGCCGTAACACGTCACATGCATTGATCGCGTGTGTGTGGCTTTGTTTACAAATCTTTCCATAGACCTCGGAGTTTTTGTGCGTCTTGTCGACTGTTTTTGAATATTTTCATCCGACCAAATCTGCAGTAAACACTCCACCTCCGCATCACATCAAAGTGAACCTTTCACCGCCATTGTTGTTGTTGTTAAATGTCCGCGCATGGTCCATCCTTCTATTTACATGTCCGAACAGGCGGACATATCGCTACTGCCGTAGGGCTCGTGCTCGTGCACGTGCGCACGCTCATGCTCGTACATGTGCAAACGGCTCCGCTAAAGCTCACCTCTTTCAAGCGGGCCGTGGACGGCAGTTATGCGCGGAACGGGTGCACTCACACTGCTTAAAGGTACTAGGCTTTAGCTGAAAAAACGGTTTTGGCCCCGGCCAGAAGGACAGTGTGAGTGCGCCCTCAGTACTTGTTTTTGCGACTGACAGGCTCAGATTGTTCTTACATGTGTCTGACTACATTTTGGAAAAGATAGTGAAGTGTCGTTTTGAAATCTCGTATTGTTTTCGAAGGGCGTAATACTTTCATACATAATCTGACTTGTGTTGTTTGTTTATGGTATGAAAGCAGAACAACTATAGGTGTGATTTTAGCTTCAATTCAAAATCTAAACTACAATGAAATTCATCTGCTGATCTGCCAAGAAAACCATTCCGAGAGTACATTTAGACAGTCAGAGTACTAGTTACTGTACTTAAGTATTTCCATGTTATGCTTTATGATTTGTCAGATGATTTGTTTCACGGGACCATCTGAGAAGGCGTCATTAGGAACTGATTGGGAAAGAGCAGGCACTTTCAAAGCATACCTGGCAGGTGATGTGATTAAATGAACCATCTGTCTATCAAACCTTTGCTGACAAAACATCAAAAGTCACAGAATCTTTTTCATCAAGAAAAGCCTTCAGTGTCATTCTTTTCTCTCAATGTAGAAAAACTCTGCAGTTCTGATAAAACTGATGCTATTCCTGCATCGAAGCTAATCAGTTTAGGAGCCGCCATTGTCGTTTTAAATGATCAGTTGCCTCTGATGTTGTCATCACCCTCCGCAACTCCCTTAACTGCCAGTTGCTCCTCACAGCACGTTGATTGGGCAGATGACTTTTAGCCGAAGCACAAGACGACACACGACAGGTTGCATTTTTGTGTGACATGTGGACACGATTCTCACATAATGTTATCGTTAGAATTTGGCTGCTATGCAAAGTACACTTACGCCTCATTTCCACTGCATGGTTCACCAAGACTCGACTCACCTTTAATACCAGTACATTTCTCTTTTCATTTTCGAATGCGACACTTGCTGGATCCCTTTATTGGCAACCAAACAGAGGAACCTCTGCACTGCGTCAATTATACAGCTTAGTGTACAACACAGTTTCATGTGCTGACATTTCTTTCAAATGTGAATAAAACAATGTATGATTGCTATTTACGGTATCTTGGAAGGTGAAAGGCGAGTAGAGTTGTGCTGTAGCCTGCCATGCAGTTGAAATGCAGCCTTAGACCTCTAATCCACTATAATTCCCTTCAGAGGGATATATTGTACATTTTACGCCAGCACATTTATATGACAGTTGTAACTAATAGTTACTTTGCAAATGAAATGCCCTGCACATCAACTGAGTTAGTCAGCTGGTTGTGTGGAGTTATTACCAAACTATGTGCACTAAGACAAGTACAACAAAATCAGCAGAAAGAAGATAATCTATCATCTAGTCTATCAAGCTCAGCACTAATTAGTCAACATTAGTGAAAACACCTGTGTGGGTGGACAATGGTTGTGCAGACATTATACAATACTCTTTGTAAAATATAATGCATTATTATTCATTACACCACCAAACAGTATATGAAGTAATCATCATTAGCTCCAGTTCTACCAGCCACAGCATTTAATTTCAATTTACAGAATACTTAAATGATTAAAAAAAAAACAATTGTTATGTCCTAGACCTGTTGTGGCCTATTTTTCAGAGCACCTGGAGTTTCTCCTCTCCCCCTCCTTGCCTCGTTACCTGGCACCTGGTCTTGAATTTAAAAGCCCTGTGGGGCTCCACCCACACTCTCTCCATGCAGCCAGGACCAGCAGCATGGTCTCCGGACACCATTTTTGTTTCCCCTTTGTTACAATAAACTTTGAACCCTGCCAAGTGTGAATTTGGGCAGGCCACTCTGACATACTTGGGAAAGGTTGTTGTTCGAGGAGACGTCTGTCCTGTTGGAGCTAAAGTAGAGGCCATTCAAAGCGATGGGTCAGTTGGCATTTGAAAATCTGAAGGCACTGTTTGCTAGTGCTCTAGTCCTTGCTGCCCCTGACTTTAAAAGGCCACTTAAACTGGCTGTTGATGCAAGTGATGCTGGGGTTGGGGCTGCCCTACAAGATGACTCTTCACGGGTTGAGCACCCTGTTTGCTATTTTTTCCAAGAGGTTTGACATGCATCAGATACATTATTCTACTATTGAGAAAGAGGCCTTGGTTCTTATTTCTGCTCTCGGCCATTTTAATGTTTATGTCTCTTCCAGTCAGGTCGTGGTGGTCAGACAAAGCTTGTTCCTGCAGGGATTTAACCTAAACATCAAGCATATCTCTGTTATGCCCAAGACCTGTTGTGGCCTATTTTTCAGAGCACCTGGAGTTTCTCCTCCTTGTCTCGTTACCTGGCTTTAAAAGCCCTGTGAGGCTCCACCCACACTCTCTCCCTGCAGCCAGGACCAGCAGCATGTTCTCCGGACACCATTTTTGTTTCCTCTTTGTTAGAATAAACTCAGTTTTCTGACATTTAACTTTTGTTTGAATAGTATATGTTGCCTCCCTAGTGCCGGAGTTGTAATATAAAAATAGAATATAGCACTGACAGGGTCCATTGTGCATAATGAATACTTTTGATGCTTTAAATACATTTTGGGATAATACTTAATACAGTGCACCATTACTACTTATAATTAAGAAGTAAAGCATCTAAGCATCTGGCCCCGTTTAGCTTCAAAAACATATATATTTAGGCTTTTGTAGTGAAGTGATGGGGTGTTGTATAGATAACTCCTCATTTAAACTCCATGAATCAGCTGTTCCTCCTCCATTGCAGTGCATATAATACAAGCATCCGTAGTAAAACAGAATTTGGCAATCTGACAATAGTTCAGCTCAAAACAGTGATTTCGGCAAGCTAGCACATTCCAATAGAAAACAATGCAATCAACCTGACACGCTTGTGTTGCTTGCTGTTAGAACCAGTTGTCACCTCTCAGTCCATATGATTTCATGTTTACAGCTCATGGTTTCTTTGTAATAAGTTAACATGAAACAAGCCACAAGTAAAAGGCAACATTGAATCGTTTTGTTCCAACCATCCGAGTGTGTAACCTAAATTATAGCAAACCTGAATTATCCTTTCAGTAAAAATGAAAACCTGGGCATAAAAACTGGTGTGTGCACGAATTTGAACGTATGAACTTTGAATTTAAGTGAAACAAAGAAATTCAATGCCGAGGTATCTGGAGTCCACACAGCTGAAGCATTATTCTTTTATTCTTTTAGATTCTTCTAAGCTTCATGTGGTGCGCTGCTGAGTGTATCCCAATCGCCGGAATAAACCCTAAAGTATGGATTTTTCCATAGAGTTGAGCTGCCAATTTAGCACCCATCGCTGATGTGATTTTACCCCAGCTGAGCTTTCCAATGGGAGAATCAAAAACGTTAATCAATAAGCGCTCTCCCTCTCTAACTCCTCCTGTCTTTCTCACCTCAGAAACAAGCAAACAATAGAGCAGCCTGCCCTTGACAACATGTAGGAAGGTGTGAAAACAACTTTATGGCAAGAAATCAGAGCCCTTTAAAGTAGTATTTGAAGCACCTTGGTGAATATGTCATGTTGTGACAGTCTGTTCTGGCTACTCCTTTGTCTTTCCTCCAGTCACAGCACCATGTCTTCCTCCTTTTACTCCTCCACTTCTATTTTTTCCTGAGCGAAAAAAAAAAAAAACAGGCTCGGTGGGCAAACCCTGCAGGAGAGAAGAAAAGCTGCTAAGAGTGTGCAAGGTCAGAGATAAATGGAGGTATTGACTTGTGGAATAAGAATCCAACAGACATGCATGTCTGCCTGCAAGTGCACACATCTCCATTCAGAGCTGCTGCAACATACTGCACACAGGAAGCATGAAGGGGCACTTCCCTTGTCATTAATCACAGTGACAGGCCTTTTGTTGTCACTAAGCAGCAGTCTGCTGGGTACCATTAGTCTACTGTTCGACAGGCATCTGGCTGCAGCTGCCACTCTCAGGCACTTTCGGTTGCGGACGCCACTCTGAGGCAGCGCAAATCTCAAGCAGGAAATGCACACAAAAATACAAACTAAAATGAAGTAAACTTTTTTTTCCAACTCAACACATTATGCGGAATGCACACATTGACCCAGCCCAAAGTT
Source organism: Echiichthys vipera (assembly GCF_963691815.1). Classification (NCBI taxonomy): domain Eukaryota; kingdom Metazoa; phylum Chordata; class Actinopteri; order Perciformes; family Trachinidae; genus Echiichthys; species Echiichthys vipera. Next base: position 9,750,546 of record NC_139825.1, on the reverse strand, counting down.
AAATATGCATAAACTTATGCCAGCTGATTTGGCCGTTGTCAGTTGACTAAATGGGCGTCATCAGTTGTTATCACTACATTAGATATGAGGTGGTAGCGGTTGCCGACTCGAACCAGCTAGTTGCCTCAGATGGCTGTTACCATATATTGTAACTTCAGACTGGATCAGCCATCAGCGTAGCTGTAAACGGCTTAACCACAGCGTGATGATGTATCACATAGTGCCCATACCTAAACAACAGGATAGGTTGTATATCAGTGACTCCCAAAACGACATGTATGACTGTTCGAGAGTACCAGCGACAGGTACATGTTGCGAATTGGTCACAGTTTTGAAAACATGGTTAATATTGTGAATTGAAGAAAAACTACATGGTTAGGTTGTGGATAAGATCCTTGTTTGAGTTTAAAGTATGTTTGTTATTGTGGAGTGAGAATTGGATCATTAATGCAAGCACAAAAAATTATTCATGAGCGATGTAAGTGATTTCACATACACAGATATTAACCATCATGCGCAAATTTAAATCCCTTGAGCTCAAGAAGACCTGCTCTTGCTCACAGGAGAGGCAGCTTTGCTGCTCAAGGGTTATTTCTGTGCTCATTTCTGTCCTCCCACAGTCCAAATACATGCCCTTGTTAGGTTACTTGATGACTCTAAATTGCCCGTAGGTGTGAATGTGAGTGTGAATGGTTGTCTGTCTCTGTTTTTCTCTATGTGACCTGTGATAGACTGGCGTGTACCCCGCCTCATGCCTTATGTCAGCTGGGATCGGCTCCAGCCCCGCCGCGACCCCGATACGTGATATAACGCCATTCATACACACTAAACCAAACTGTAGTCTACACACTAGTTAATTTAAGCCATAGGCCTACAGCTTTAACATGTTATTAAAACATTTTTTAGATTACTCCGACCCTCCAAGAAGGAGCAGTCACAATAAATGAATGAATAAGACAACTGTCATTATTAGCCTATTTTACTATAATTTGACAATAGATTTAAAGTTTTCCAAAGAAAAAGATATAAAGATTTTAATATATCTCTATATTATATATATATATAAATATATAATATATAATCTATTATTAATATATATTTTTCTCCACAATCTATTTCACACATCTCCGTACACACAGGGGCTTTCTCCATGTTGGACTTTCTTTTTCAAGTAGCATTTAGAATATTTTTTCATATTAATATAGCATACTTTCAATTTTAATCAACCATAGTAGGCCAAGCCTATAGAAAATGGTGTTTATAGCTTGACTGTGCATTACAGGGTACCACGATTATAAAACACTCAGGTTTCAGGAGCCCACAACTGCGGTTACATGTGGATGAAAGGCCAAACCGTGCAGAGAAACACGAAGATTCAAAAATACCTGCGTTTGTATGGACGGCGCCTTAGTTGAATGATTACTTGAAACAGTGTCACTGTGTGACATGACTCCAGTCAAACATTATATAAAGTCTATTTTTCTGGCCTGCCAAAGAAAACAGTTTCTCACATGGCACTGTTGAAACAGGTGTAGCCAAGTACCTTTGTGCAATATGGGCCGGGTTATCACAGACGCCTACATCAATCTCGCTCACTCTCACTCACTGATCTTAAACTGCTTATCTGGGGTCGGGTCGTAGGTGCAGCAGCTCTAGCAGGGGACCCCAAACTTCCCTTTCCTGGACCACATTAACCAGCTCTAACTGGGGGCGTTCCCAGGCCAGTGTGGAGATATAATCTCTCCAGCTGCTCCTGGGTCTACCCCTAGGCCTCCTCCCAGCTGGACGTGCCAGGGAGCATCCTTACCAAATGCCCGAACCACCTCAACTGTACAGATGCACTCCGAGTTCCGCACGGATGACTGAGCTTCTCACCATATCTCGAAGGGAAACTCTAGCCACCCTCCTGAGAAAACCCATTTTGGCCGCTTGTACCCTCGACCTTGTTCTTTCGGTCATGACCCAGCTTTCATGACCATAGGTGAGGGTAGGAAGGAAGATTGACCAGTAGATCGCGAGCTTTGCCTTCCGGCTCAGCTCTCTTTTTGTTGGTGTGTAGAGCGACTGCAATACCACCCCTGCTACTCCGATTCTCCAGCCAAACTCACGCTCCATCGTCCCCTCACTTGTGAACAAGATCCCGAGGTACTTGAACTCCCTCACTCGGGGTTAGGACTCATTCCCTACCCAGAGTTAGCAATCCACCGGGGAGCCATGGCCTCGGATTTAGAGGTGCTGATCCTCATCCGAGCCATTTCACACTCGGCTGCGAACCGATCCAGTAAGTGCTGAAGGTCATTGACCGACGATGCCATCAAGACAACGTCATCTGAGATGAGATCTTCAGCCCACCGAACTGCAACCCCTCCCCACCATGACTATGCCTTGATATCTTGTCCATGAAAATCACAAACAGGATTGGTGACAAAGCACACCCCTGGCGGAGGCCAACCCCCACCGGGATCGGATCCGACTTACTGCCGAGGATCCGGACAAAGCTCTCGCCTTGAGTGTGCAGAGATTGGATGGCCCTCAAAAGTGAACCCCTCACCCCATACTCCCGCAGCACCTCCCACAGTATCTCCCGGGGAACCCGTTAATATGCCTTCTCCAGATGCACAAAGCACATGGGCATACTCCCAGGCCCCCTCCAGGATCCTTGCGAGAGTGAAGAGCTGGTCTGTTGTTCCACATCCAGGACGGAATCCGCATTGTTCTTCTTTATTCTGAGGTTCGACAATAGGAACACTGGAAACCTCCTTTCCACCACCTTGGAGTAGACTTTATCAGGTAGGCTGAGTAGTGTGATACCCCTGTAATGGGCACACACTCTCTGGTCCCCCTTTTTGAACAGAGGAACCACCACCCCAGTCTGCTACTCCCTTGGCACTGTCCGAAACTTCCATGCAATGCTGAAGAGACGTTTTGACCAAGACAGTCCCTCTCAACCCAAAGCTTTCAGCATTTATGGACGAATCTCATCAATTCCTGGGGCTTTGCCGCTGTGGAGTTGTTTGACTACCTCAGTGACTTCCGCCAGATATATTGACAATGATCCCCCATCAGCCTCCAGCTCTGCCTCTACAAAAGAGGACATGTAAGTCGGATTAAGGAGTTTCTCAAAGTGCTCCTCCACCGCCCGATTACCTCATCAGCAGAGGTCACCAGCATCCGTTCTTACTGTAAACAGCTTGGAGGTTCCCCATTTCCCCTTCCTGAGGTGCCAAAAGGTTTTCCAGAAGCACCTTGGTGCCGCCCGAAGGTCCTTCTCCAATACTTCTCCAAACTTATCCCACACCCGCTGCTTTGCCTCTGAGAGGCTTCTGCCATTCTGGCCGATCAGTACCTTGCAATTGCCTCCGGGGTCTTCTGGGATAACATATCCCGGAAAGACTCCTTTTTCAGTCGGACAGCTTCCCTGACAGTGTCCACCATGGAGTTCGAGCGTTACCGCCCCTTGAGGCACCTTAGACCTTGAGGCCACAGCTCACTGCTGCAGCTTCAGCAATGAAAGCTTTGAACATTGCCCACTCTGGTTTAATGCACCCAACCTCAACAGCGATGCCAGAAAAGCTCCACAGGAGGTGTGAGTTGAAGGTCTCTTGGACAGGGGCCTCCTCCAGACATTCCCTGTTCATCCACACTACCCGTTTTGGCTTACCCGGTGTGTCCAGAATCTTCCCCCATCTTGTGACCCAACTCATCACCAGATAGCGATCAGTTAACAGCTCTGCCCCTCTCTTCACTTTAGTGTCCAAAACACACTCATGAGCATCCTTATGTTTAAACATGGTGTTCGTTATAGACAATCCATGACTAGCCCAGAAGTCTAATAACAGATGACCGCTCGGATTTAGATCAGGGAGCCCGTTCCTCCCAATCACGCCTCTCCAGGTGTCTCCACCATTGCCCATGTGGGCGTTGAAGTCTCCCAGCAGAACTATGCAGTCCCCTACTGGAGCCCCATGCAGGGCTCCATTTAGGGTCTCCAAGAAGGCCGAATACTCCGAATTGCTGTTCGATGCATTTGCACAAACAACAGTCAGAGTTTTCCCCCCTACCACCCGCAGGCGTAAGGAGGCAACTCATCTACCGGGGCAAACTCCAACACCGCGGCGCTCAGCCAGGGGGATTCGCTCAACTCCATTTCCAACCTATGTGATCCTGTACGGCCATTTTGTTTATTATTATTGTTGGAAATGCTTATTTAGCATGCAGGTGTGTGTGTGTGTGTGTGTGTGTGTGTGTGTGCGTGTGCGTGTGCGTGTGCGTGTGCGTGTGTGTGTGTGTGCGTGTGTGTGTGTGTGTGTGTGTGTGTGTGTGTGTTTCGATCACTCACTGTCTCTCAGGTTTTGGCACGCTTAGATACATATACTGGGCAGCTAAATGCACTTCGTCTTATTCTCCAAGGAGTATTTCTAATTTTTAGAGATCATTTAGCTCTTTGAACTTTGGGATAACGGAGCTGAGCTTGTTAAAATAAACATTTTTTATGTCATTACATTTTTTAGATTGTAGGAGAAAGTGCATCTCTGTCTCAACCTTACCTTTCCAACAGTCATGTCCTGTTTTCTTTTTCTATTCAGCTTTTTTTAATATTCTCTTCAGATATACAGCTTTGTCATACTTTTGCACATATTCAGCTTTTAGATATCATTTTCAAATATTCATCTTTTTCATACTTTTGCACCTGTTCAGCTTTCTAATATTCTCTTGAAATATTCAGCTTTATTTTTGCAAACATTAAGCTTTTTTTCACTGTAGCTTCAGCATTTAAGCATTCCCACGCATTTTCCGCAGGGATATATGCATATTCAATTAAATTTTATTTATAGTGCCAAATCATAACGGAAGTTATCTCAGGACACTTTACAGACTAGGTAAAGACCACACTCTATGATAAACAAAGACCCAACAATTCCCCCGTAGAGTACGGTGGCAACGAAAACCTTCCCTATTACAGGCAGGAACGTCAGACAGACCCAGCTAGGTGGAGGACGGCCATCTGTCTTGACCGGTTGGGGAGGAAGATAAGGAGAGAGAAAGAGAGAAAAGACGGACAGATGGACAGAGAAAGACAAAGACAGACATATGCAAAACATACACCAAAACGTGTGGAATGATGTGCTATTATTTTTGTCAAAGATTTGCCGAGCCGTTTTCACAAAATCTCAAAAAACTGTGCCAAATTTCCACATACACAACAATGGGAAATCGTCGTGGACATGCTCAAAACCACCCCTCTTTGGGGCCACACAGATTCGCTATACGTTAACACACAAACTCGAAATAAAAGTTTAAAAGGTTTAGGAGATCTACAACTTATGTGGGCTGAATGGGTATTTTAATATCAAGCGCGGTTTTCACGTAATCAGTTTTGTTTTTGTTTTTAAATTCCAGGCCGTTCGAGATTTTACAATGGTTGTGTATGTGGTGGAATGTTCAGACCTAGAGTGCGTGGCATCACAGCTAGAGTGTGGAGGAACTGAAAAATATCCTCACCCACAATTTTCACTCTTCTTACATCAATTTAAGTCAAAACATAGGGAAATGTGTGCTGGTCGCAGACATGTTACTATGGGATTAAACAAGTGTACAAATTTGACCCTATGAACCTCCAAGCGACAGGAATGGCAACCAGTTGCCCATTGTGCTGCAATACAAACTGAGACAAGAAATTGTTTGGTTCACAGCAGACAGCCAGGTTTTTAGCCTGCTATGGTTCTCATATATTTGACTTTACAAACATGAAAATGACATGGTGTTCAGCTGGATCTCTTTTCTCTGGTGATAATCATATTTTGGACATTGAACTCATGTTCTTTTTTAATTAAAATATGTTGTTTGAGAGGTGTAATCTCCATTAAATGAATACGTTATCTACTTGTCCCCATGGAAACTAGTGCTGCGAAGGTGACTTTGATTGATGGAGACAGGGACCAATGACAATGACAGGACAAGACAATGACTTAACAGTTGCTGGGGAAACAGAAGACAGGACGAATCTAGCTGAAAGGAAACAAGTTTGTCGTCAACCCCATGCCACTCTGATAGAAGTACATGTAAAAGCTATCCGCTGGGAAATAGAGGGACTTCCAGGCGGCATCAGAGAGCATAGCCATTCACTTCCAGCCATGTAGGGTCTGGAATATGGGATACAGAGCTGTCCCCATCCACCCCTTGCTACTATACAGAGCCCCAAACTAGGGGAGCTGAAGGAACTCTTAAAACGGCAGCAGGAATAACTCAACCAGCTCACTGAGAACAAGGGCCTCACTGCAGACCTCTTCTTTGTCAGCCATAGTCATGCCGGTTGTTGTCATCAACCAGGCCATTTTGCTAGAGCGTGTCATAGCCAGCACGCCCACCCACATGCTTGTTCTAGTTCTGACTTCGGCCGAGCAGTCCATTTGACCAGTCCCATGCTTGGTGGATACTGGATCCATGGTGTGCACTACCCATGGCTCTTTACTAAGCATTTTACACCCTGGGGCCATGACTGCCTTCTTTCTTGTCACTGGCTCCAACTTCGAGCGGCTAACGGCTTGGCAATCCCATACATTGGTTACCTTGAGCTGGAAGTTACACTGTGTGACAAGGTATTTCATGGGTGTGGGATACTGTTGGTAGGAGACCCTCCTGGTGCATCATCCACCGCGGTCAAAGGACATCTTTGGTACAGGTCATTAGAAGCACTTGTCCAGAACAGCCTTCTAGTCTAGTTGTGCTTTTGAGCCCCTGGTATCTGGGCTTCCTGCAGGGCTCCTTGCTTCTTCTTGTCTTATCCAAGTTGTCCTTGGTACCGCTTACATCTCTGTAGTCAACGTGACTATGGAAGTTTTCCTCTATCCCCGGACCAGCCTGGGTACTCTCAGCCGTGCCCAAGTTGTGAGTCTACCCACAGGGGTCACAGAGGTGAGGTCGATCACTGCTAAAGTGTCTTATTGTGCAGCTGTGCAGAGTGGAGTAAAAGAGATGGACTTGTCGGCTTTGGCAGAACAGGACCAAGCCGTGGTGCGGTCTCTACTGCAAAAGTATAGCTCTGTCTTTTTGGCACCTGATGGTGACCTGGGCTGCACCAAGCTCATTTACCATGACATACCAGTGCTTGACAACATTCCTGTGCGGCAGAGATACAGGCACATTTCTCAATTGAAGTACAAGGAGGCCAAGGTCCCCATTAATCAGCTTCTGGAGGCCCAAGTGATCAGGGAAACAGTAGCCCCTACTCTTCTCCAATTGTATTAGTCAGGAAAAAGGACCACAGCCTATGCATGTGTGTGGACTATCACCTCCTTAACAGTAAGATGAGGAAATATGCGTTTCCCTCGTATAGAAGAGAGTCTTGATGCCCTCTCAGGTGCGTATTGGTTTGCGATCTTGGATTTGGCCTGTAGGTATAATCAAGTCTCAGTTACAGAGCAGGATAAGCCTAAGATGGCCTTTTGCACACCTTTTGGCCTCTTCGAATGGAATTGAATGGCATTTGGGCTGTGTAATGCCCCAAGTACATTCCAGCGGCTGATGCAAAGAATGTTTTGAGACCAACAGTGTCAGTCTCTTCTTTACATTTTGATGACATGTTGTGTTTTCGTCCTACATCACCCATAATCTACAATGCCTGGGACATTTCTAGAGTCGCTTGCAGAATGAAGGCTTAAAGGCCAAACTGGGGAAGTGCGCCTTCTTTCAGAAAGAAGTCAGCTATCTTGGACATGTCATCTCCTGGAATGGTGTTTCAACCGACCCTGCAAAGATTGAGGTAATTTGATGGAAAAGCTGGTCTTGGCCCCAGTCCTGGAATGTGCAGGCTTTTCCCACCCAACCTAGCGGAATATGGCTAACTGCATTTCTATGAAATTGGAGTTTCTTGCCTTCAAGGGCTATGACAGAAAAGTTTTGTGAATACCTGTTGGATCACAAATGTGTCATTTTCACTAATAACAGACCGCTGCTCATCCGGGTCCATTGGTGGCACCAGCGACTCAGTCTGCAGCGGAAAAATGAAAATGTGTCCAAACCAGCCATGTCTTTGCTGCAGCAGTGGGATCACTTGTGAAAAAAGATGACATTCTTTACCACAGTTTTTTTGCTCAGATGGTGGGGAGGAGAATATCCAGCTAATCTTGCCAGCTCGATTGAAACAGGAAACACTTAGGCAGCTCCACCAAGCACACGGCCACCAGGGTTTTGACTGGTACGGGAACGCTGTTACTGGCCAGGGATGTTCTTCTCTGGCTCTCAACAAAGGCACATCTGTCTCCCTGTCCCTCCCTTATGTTTCCTGCTTTGCTTCTCTGTCTCTACTCGGTTGTTCTGTCTTGTCTCATACTTTGGGAGCCTCTCTCCCCATTGTTCTCCAATTTAAAATCAATTAAATTGGTCAACTGGTCTCTCAACGCAATTGACAGAATCTTCTAGAAGAGAAGCTTAGGTTCGGGGGAACCCTGATGGAACGTCTGCAGCTGGTTACACGATCAACTCGTGGGAGCAGTGGGTCGTGTGCCTGGCGATTCTTTCTGTGGAGGAAATCGAAGACATCTACATTTTCGGAACCATGATAACAGGCTTTCAGCTGATTGGATTAGGCATTGCCCTGGATGCCCTGGAATGAGTGGAGCTGTTAGCGCTCAAAATTTGGCTATTAACCGCTATTTGGATACCACCTTGAAAAAGCTGTGAAAACTTTGAAGGGGAATCTACACCGTAACCTGGGGACCACCTTTGAGCGTGCTGTGCACATATGGAGGTTATGGAGCACCGAATGGGAAAGATCATGGAGAAGTTGATAGCTTTGCAGATGTGTATTGATCGAATTGGAGACCAGAATGGACAGAGAGTAAAGTTGTGTCTACTGAAATGCGACTGCTTGCCCTAACCAAAACAATCACAATCTAATATCCATTCCGGACCCTATCTCGGTAGCTGTCTTGGCCATGTCTGCTAAGGTTTTTTTCCTGTTCCCACACGGTACCCCCTACAGAAGCACAGTCTTGAGCGCTGCTTTTTTTTCTCCTTCACTATCCTCTTGATGTCCTTTTACTCCCTGCCTGTAATTGCTGTACTTGTTACAGTGACAATAAAGCATTCTCGTTCTGAGTCTGATTGGCTGAGACATAAAGCAGTGGGTGTGGGAATGTGAGTGGTGTCAGGTTGCAAAGGACTCTGGGCCTTTTGCAGATTGCAGTTTTGATAGTGCTTTGATCAAGCTGCTCTGTTGTTTGCATAGGGTGGAAAGGTCCCGCACCAGCCCATACCACCCTGCAGGGAACAGGCAGTGTAAGCAGTTCAATCAAACCCTACACAACCTCCTGCACGCTCTACCAGTCTCACAAAAATGGGACTGGGCCTCCTGCCTCCCACAGGCCCTCTTCTGTTATAACATCACATCTCACCGTGTCACGGGAGAATCTCCTTTCTTTCTTATGTTCAGACGTGAACCTGGGCTCCCTGTAGACTTCTTGCTAGGTTGAGTCCATGACCCTGTACCTGGGAAAGTACAGGATTAGGTGGCTGAACATAAGGTCAGACAGGGTAGCTTTTGAGGGGGCACATGATCATTTGTTGGCAACTGCTGTTCGCCATAAGGAGCGATTTGACCAATGAGTCCAAAATGAGCCTTTGAGTGTGGGGCAGCTTGTTTGTATTTGAGACCACGGTGCTAGGCTGCATAATAAAATCCACGACATTTGGAGTTCTGTGGTTTATCAGGTGCTGGTGCCTTGTGGTGAGGTTACAGTCTACACCAGGGGTACTCAAATACAAATCTTAAAGGGCCACAAAGAATTTTTTGAATGACTCAAAGGTCCATTTATTGAGGTCGGTCAGGCCACATGCAATAATACTGTAATTTTTTTTTTTTTAAAAGTACGAAAAATACAAAAATAATAATAAAATGTAATTTCCATTTTGACATAAATTAAAATAAATGGTTAAATAAAACAAACATGACCCCTGTCATGAATCCAAAACAAATGTATCAGGAGGGGGTTAAGAACACTTTTCTTTTTAAATATTATCAAAGAACCACAAATAAGAAGGGAGAGTGTATTTCTGTCCTAACATACATGCTAAAATCAAACCAAATGTCCCTTTCAGTTTAACAAAAAAAAAATCATCACCTCCATAGATTCCTTTGGTAAACAAATATATCAAGATCTTAGGAATGAAAGTGTCATGAAAAACTATTTTACATTCAAAGTGTGTCACTGTGAAACACTGCTTAATGAGAGAAATGGCATCTTGTGCTTACCCAAAATCCACGCCACTCTGAGGGAGCACTCTGTTGCTTTCTGTTGCTGGGTCATAGAAGTGGCAAGGATCCTGCTTGCAGCTTGATATGATGATATAAGTGCATTTTTTTTCATTGTTCTAACCTCAGAATTTTGAGGAAATGTCTCCTTAAAATGCCTATGTTTCGTCTCATACTGACGTTTTAAATTGGAAATCTTCATCACAGCTATCGTCTCCTGGCATATTAAGCACATCAGTCCATTCTTCTTTGAACTGTCGATTTTCACTGTCAACTTTCCTTTTAGCACTGAACTTGGAACACGCCATTTTCGTCCAATCGAGTCTCCTGCAGCCGGCAAAACATCATCATGCGAGCTTCTCCAAAAGCGAAAGTCATTCATCTTCAACCGCTTGTCCCGGGATCGGGGTCGCGGAGGTGCTGAAGCCGATCTCAGCTGACATCGGGCGTGAGGCGGGGTACACCCTGGACAGGACGCCAGTCTATCACAGGGCACATAGAGACGTACAGAGACAGACAACCATTCACACCTACGGGCAATTTTAGAGTCTTCAATTAACCTAACACGTGCATGTCTTTTGGATTATGGGAGGAAACCGGAGGAAACCCACGCAGACACGGGGAGAACATGCAAACTCCGCACAGAAAGGCCCAGGCCGGGATGCGAACCTGTATGTACAAAGCGAAAGTGAAACTTAAAAATTGCGCTCGCAGCAGTGATTGACCCAGCTGTCTGTGTATCGTTGGCATGGAGACAAGTCCCGGTGCACACGTGCTGACCCAAACCAAAACACATGGTGAAGGAATAATTGTTCGGGGGCCAGAAATAGGCGGCCGGCGGGCCGGATGCGGCCCCGGGGCCGCCTATTGAGGACCGCTGGTCTACACCATTGCTCCAGTAGACAATTTGGAGAGACTGAAGAACAAACATCACAACATGTTGAGGGCCCAAGTGGGGCCAGCTACGGTTGATCCTCCTCCAATTCCTCCTTCCTGTATCAGGGGTGACAGGGAGGAGGAGTATGAGAGTCTGGTGGGCCACTTTGCTCTCTGGAGCCACACTAACCATCTACACCTCAACACCTCCAAGACGAAGGAGCTGGTCATTGATTTTGGGAGGTTTGGGAGGCTGGACAATAATCTGGACTGGACAACACACACCAGCCACCTGTAGAGGAAGACACAAAGCAGGTTGTACCTCCTGAGGAGACTGTGGTCCTTCAACATCTGCAGCAAACTGCTGTGTATGTTTTACCAGTCTGTGGTCATCAGTGTTCTCTTCTACACTGTGGTGTGCTGGGGGGGGGGGGGCAGCCTATCCAAGAAGGACACCTCCAGACTGGATAAACTGATCAGACTCTAATCAGGCTCTGTGGTCGGCATGAAACTGGACTCGCTGGTGATGGTGGCAGAGAGGAGGACAGTGGAAAAACCCCTGGACATTATGGACAATGCCAGCCACCCCCTGCACATCGTCATCAGCAACTGCTCCTGCCCAGTGTAGGACCAAAAGGCTCAAGAACTCCTTTGTCCCTCAGGCCATCACACTTTATTTCCTCCTCGCCCCGAGTTAGGAGTTGTAAAGACGACAGAAGGGAAGGATTGGTAGCCCCTCCCTTCTATCCTTTCACTCCCTTCACTCATTGTGCAATTACAGTTTTTCTCGATTGCTAAGACAGATTTCTTAAAAGCTTCTCTCCTTTTCTCTAAACTGTGAACACAAACCCCAATTTCCAAGCTACATTCATAAAACCTCAGACTCTTCTTGCAAAACCAAACTTTCACCTCAAAACAGTTCAATCTGTGCCCAAAACTGAACTTTGTTGTCAAATCGTGCCCCAAGTCAATCAAAATTAAAAACACTACTGAGCAGTCACTAAACACTACATAGAAAAAAAGAAAATGCTCAGGACATGAAGCTGAATGCATGTTGCAAAACAAAAAACCTTTGCATTTAGCACTTGTACACAAAGACAAAAAACAGAAATCTTGTGCATTTACAGTACACGTAGCATTTGTACAAAACAAACGTATGCATTTGCCACTTGTGTACAGTTTGGCATTGTCCTCACGGACAATATCAACAATTAGGGTCTCTTGGTGTGGGGAGAACATACCTGTCCTCCCACCCCTATGTGGCAGTTTTTCAATTCTACAAAAAGAGAACATGCAGGTACAAAAAATATACATGGAATTCTAGGCCTACAGACAGTTAGACTAAAATACTACAGTACATGTACTGTGGTACAGTATATACTGTAATATGTCATACAGTAATTTGCTCTCAACATGTACATACTGTACTATAATGTCAAAAAAGATAATTACCTGTTCTCTTCTCTAAATCTTCAGATTATGGTGGACGCAGTAAATCTACCGATGTTTGGTTGTACCCCTTGTCCGGCCTCCCTCATGCTCGTACCATGGACAAGAACATGATCAATCACAGTAGCTCTGATTTCATCAGTTATTTCTGTTAATCTGCCCCCACACCCATCTCCATCAACGGCGTGACTGTGGATGTTGTCCAGGATTACAAATACCTTGGAGTATACCTGGATAACAAACTGGACTGGTCCAAGAACACTGAGGCTGTCTACAAGAAGGGCCAGAGTCGTCTCTATTTCCTGAGGAGGCTCGGTCATTCAATGTATGTAACACCATGCTGAGGATGTTCTATCAGTCAGTGGTAGCCAGTGCCATCTTCTTTGCTGTTGTGTGCTGGGGCAGCAGACTGAGGGCAGCAGACGCAAAGAGAATCAGTAAGATCATCAGGAAGGCTGGCTCCGTCCTGGGGGTCAAACTGGACTCTTTGGTGGCGGTGTCTGAGAGGTTGATGCTGTCTAAACTGCACAGCATCCTGGACAACAACTCTCACCCTCTCCACCAGCTGCTGACCTCCAGCAGAAGCACCTTCAGCCACAGACTCATTCTCCCCCGGTGTAATACTGAACGCCGGAGGAAGTCTTTCCTTCCGGTGGCCATCAAACTGTATAATTCATCTCCCCCCAGTCAGGTAAGGAACAGTGGAGACACTGTATCCTGAGAAAATGTCACTTTGTTACTTTATATCATCACTGCACCACTTTATTCAGTTGTACTGTCACTTACTTCAGTAAGAAATGCTGCTACACTTTACACTGTCACTTTATATCACCACTACATCACTTTAATTTGTGGTACTGTAACTTACTGCTGCTACACTTTACTGTGCTTTACTGTAACCTAGTTCTGTAGGAAATGCTGCTACATTTCACTGTGGTTTACTGTAACGTATCTCAGTAAAATGCTGCTACACTGTACTTTACTGTAACTTACTTACTGCTGTAAGAAAGGCTGCTACACTTCACTGTGCCATACTGTCACTTAGTTCTGTAGGAAATGCTGCTACATTTTTAACACTTATCACTTATCGCTCCTTCTCACTTATTTAGTTTGTACTTATTTTATTTCAATCTGCTGCTAATCTGCACGCTGCGTATTGTTGTATATTGTATATACCTACGCTTAACCACAATGTCTGTTGCACTCTGTCACACTTAGTTAATTGTTTGATTTATTTTATGTTAGCTTTATTTTGATTTGATTATGTTAGCTTATTGTTACTCTGATCCTTTCCCACCTTTGTATTGAAACTGTTGCACAATAATTTCCCTCTGGATAAATAAGCTTCTTGAATCTTGAATCTTGAATTCTTTGTCTTGGCATACCACCTTGACCACCTCGACCTCCTTTCACATGAACTCTTCCTCTCACATTTCTATCCATTGTAGTGCCTCACAAATCAGTGCTGAAGTGTGATCAATTTTGAGTTGTTGTGTTCAAGTGGTGACACCCGTGCTTTAATTGTGTTTGACTTTTGCCACCTGTGCTCACCATTTTGCAGCACAGGTGCATCACAATGAAGATGTGTTGGGAAGTTGTGTCTAAACAGGTGAAAAGTGCTCATGGTTTTGCCAAAAGAGTGATTGATTCAATCAGTGGGTTCAGGCAACAGAGAAATTGGTTCAGACAACAGGGTTTAGTGTTTTAGCAATTGAGAAAAACTGTAATAATCTATACTCTTTCATACCTGGGGCCTGTTTCTCTGAGTGGATCTACTCTGAGATAGGAAACTCTGAGTTTTCGGTTCCAGAACAGCAGATTTGCGTTAGGTTGATCAACTCAGAGTAGTTTGACCTGGAGTTAAGCGCGTACACCACAAGTAAAAAGAGGCAGCATCAATGGAGCCCTGATTCGACGAGTCACCATGGCAACGGGGAAGCGAAGGGCTACGCTACAACTGGAATTGGAAATATTAATGCGCTCATACGGTGAGTTTGAGCAGGTTTACACCGCTGCAGCAGCAAAAGAGAGGGAGACGGTGCAGGAGAACATTGCGGCTCGGGTCAGTGCGTAAGTTTAAATGTAGTCCTGTTGTAATCACAGTAATATCACAGGGGAAACTGCTTGAGTGGTAGTCTATTAATTTATTTCATTTAAGTGCATTCCTACGGGGGAGAAGCGCACTTGGCAGCAGCTTAAGATTAAACATAAAAACATACAGGTATTCAAACAGGTAAAACATCGGCAAAATCTCATGGTGACGCCTCATTTTGAGCATGTTTTACATGGTAAAGTAAATATTACCGTAAGTGGCTGCCCATTTGCAAAAAAACACAGCGCAACACACAATATCCGCTGTGATATGAGAGCATTACTGGTTGTTAATGTTGGAAATGTAAGGAGGGGTGAGATGGACTGTGACATGAACCGGTGTTGTGCCGTATTCAGCCCCCTCACATTGTAGATGATATTCTGGATCAGAAGGCTGTTGTTTCCACCTATAGGAGTAGTTTATATACCGGTAACCCAATTAAAAGCACACACTTTTGAACCTATGAATTGCAAGAAAAGCTGGGATTATATTTAGGAAATGCTGAGTCAAATAAATTCAACTTGCTCAAAAGATCCATTTCATTCATTTTGTAATTATGGCTGCAGCATATTAAGGACGTCTATGCGCGGTCTGATAATCATCTCCCCCGACGAATATTTAATTCTCTTTGCGATAATGCGTCACCTTCATCCACGGGATCGTTATCAAAAGGACATGCCATGGTAGTGTAAATATTCACCACCTAATATAACTTCTAATGTAGGCCTACTGAATGATTTTTATGCGTTGTATACAAAAACTCCCATTTGCAAAAAAACGCAGCGCAACACAGAATATCTGCTGTGATATGAAACAGTACCTCTCAAAAAGAGAATTGCCTGGAAATGCAAGAACATCTATAATCAATAGTTTGATAATCATCTCCCGACGAATATTTAATTCTCTGCGCAGTAATTCTGCACCTTCATCCACGGGATCGTTATCAAAAGAACACGCCATGGAAGTGAAATAGTTGCCACGTAATATAACTTCTAATGTCTGATTTTTGCAATGATTTTCTGAAAAAACAGACGGAACTATACTCCGCCAAAACTCACCTGCTGACTGAATGAATGAGGAAATCAAACACCGTGTGTGGCTGAAAGAGGGCGGAGACAGAGAGAAACTCAAGGTTTGCTGTGAAAAACCTGGTCCCGACAAGGTTAGTTTCAGAGAGCATGTTACCATGGTAACTGACCGAGAAGTTACCTCTCTTTGTGAAACAGGCTAGAGTTACCCCTCTGTCTCTGGTTTGAGTTACCTCCCTTTGTGAAACGGAAAACTCAGAGTTTCCCTCATTTCAGGGTTAACAGACTCAGAGTTTTCACTAGACCTGCTTTGTGAAACAGGCCCCTGGACACTTAGCTTCTTCTTTATTGTGCAACAACTTTATCCACAACTTAAGCGCAGTAATTTAATCTTACTGCTCATTTCGGTCATATACAGTCATACATATTCGTCTTATATATTTCCTTTACATTTAACTTTCTGTGAATTTTATTTGACCTGCATTCTTAAATCTACTTCACATATATTTAAATAATAGTTTATTGCTTACTGTTTATTGTTTTTTTTTTATACCTTCAGTATTTATTTAGCTAAGAGTTTATTGGTTATCCTATACTTTTTTTTATATACCTCCCTTGTTTTTTGTAAGCTGCTGGAATCTCAATTTCCTTGAGGGATCCCAAAGGATCAATAAAGCAAAGTCTAAGTCTAAGTCTAAGTCTCATACTCCTGTGCATACTTCTTACTTCTACAGGAGGGTGAAGAGCATGTCCGAGGTTTAAAGAGAAGCATGCAATGGCTCCCCATGACTGAACAAATAGGAGAGAATCAGCCATTGGCCTACATGGTTGAGCAGGCTTCAGACAGGAGGCGGGGGGCAGCAGAGCCCCTTGGGTGGATCGCCGACTCAGGTGCACATGGAGCCCAAGCTGCCTGTCCATGGAGCTAACGTTGGCAATCTGCAAAGATCACCTAAGATGCAAACTAGCAAACAGTGGAATAGGAAGTCAGTTATGAAAACTACTTACTTAATACTTGACTTTTATTACACAGATAAGAAAAAGAGAAATCATTCAGTTTCCCTCCAACATCTGCATTAACACAAGAGCATCAAGACAGAAGCCAAAAGCTCATTCTCTCTCAAAAGAACTACAAACCTGAAGAGTCTCAGCATTTCTGAACGCCTCTTGTCTGGAGACTGAGATAATAATATGAAAGTATGTTGCTTTTGAGTTGGGCGGCTTGATACTGTATATAGGCTATGAGTTATACTGTATATTAGTTTAGTTGTGTTGAACATTGTAAAACAAATTGGTCCATTTGGATGGGAGACGTGCAGCAGTAAATAAATCAATGCACATTATAAATAATATAAACACTGTAAATTGCCAGTCTTTCTCTATGCTCTGTAATATTGTGTTGATTTCCCATACTTTCTAGTAACTTAATCAAGCAAAGGCATTGTGCTTGTAAACACAGTGAAATTATATGTGACGGTGTGGCAGGCTGTTGCAGCGCCTGAAGGACGTTGAGTGCTGACGATACAGAGAAGCTGTTCAGTGATGGCACACCATACCCAGTACTCTTCCTTCCTCTCAAGTATAAATGGATTTACAGTGTCCCTCTGCTTTATCTCCACTCTTGGCAAACAAATTAATAGCCTACACTGAGACAAGATATTCTCATCAGCTGTAAATGTTATGTACGTGTGTGTTTGTGTATTTTTAAAGGCTTGAGACAGTGCTTTAAGGCACAACAGGCATTATGCCCCCAAGATACAAACATTTTGATTACCCTGTGCATGTGTGTGTTATCCTGACAATGCTTCTGGGTCAACTCGCTCAATGTTGAACTCTAGTTGACCCCACCTCCCATGAAGCAACACTCCTGGTAACCTCCCACGGCTTCCCGCAAT
This sequence comes from Echiichthys vipera, assembly GCF_963691815.1. NCBI lineage: Eukaryota > Metazoa > Chordata > Actinopteri > Perciformes > Trachinidae > Echiichthys > Echiichthys vipera. The sequence continues at coordinate 9,732,954 of NC_139825.1, read as the reverse complement.
TCCTACCATCCTTTTCAATCACAGCACAAAGATACATTTAGTGTCGCTGATACCCACACACTCATACTGCAGAGATGTTGACAAACACTTCCCTCTCTGCCAGAGCTGTTTGCTTTTTTTCTCAAGGTGACAAAGAGCTCTCGAGCTGTTTCGTGACGGTCCTTGTTTACCTGCCTTTACTCCTCCTCCTCTCTCTATTCGTGGCTCATCATTCCGATTGCGAGAGGACAACCCTGTTGTCTGCAGCGAGTTGCACAACACTTCTATCTATTTCTGTCCTACTTTATCAAACACAGGAGAGGGCATGTATGTGTGTCTCCCTGCTGCCTCTGTGCTGAAAGGTCTCACTCACTCACTCACACACTCACACACACACACACACACACACACACACACACACACACACACACACACACACACACACACACACACACACACACACATACACAAAGCGGGGCCGTCATAGTTTATCAGCTGTAAAATTTGTCGATACTATGCCTTGAATAAAAATGGGTGCTGGGAGAATCATAAACCGCTGCGCAATGAATTTACATACCTGTTTCCAGCTTGTAAAACAAACCTCAAGGGTGCAAAGATATAGCTTCCTGTAGTTGTCCTCACATCAGCATATATGCCTAAATATACACACACAAGAATTACCTCCTTAAGGCAGGTGGGCTTTCTTTAAAAGTGTAAATGAGCAAGGAGATGTATTTGGAGATGACAGGAGCAGGTGTCTGCAGTCAGATTAGATGGGCTTATTAGGCATGTTTCCACATGCCTAATCCAGTTTCATATTCATGCTTCCTGGAATGCAAGTCAACAAAAAATTGAAACGTCCAAAAAACAATGCCCACCGGGCTTGTCGGGAATTCAGTCTCTTAGCCGTCTGGATGTACGACGGCTTCTTGTGGTCAGTCCAAACCACAAACGGAGTCTCTGCCTCCTCCGACCAGTTTCGCTACTCCTCCAAGGCTAATTTGACAGCCAGTAACTCATGGTTCCCAACGTCATAGGTCCTCTCCGCTGGGGACAGCTTCTTGGAAAAGAATGCGCACGGATGAACGTTGTTATATGTAGACATAAGGTTGTGACAGAACCGCACCCACTCCCAGATCCGAGGCGTCTACCTCCACAATGAGCTGACAAAAAGGATCGGGCTGAACCAACACAGGGGTGGATGAGAAGCGCTTCTTCAGGGCCTGAAGAGCACTTTCAGCAGAAGTGGACCACACAATGGGAGTAGTGGGAGAGGTTGGCTTAGTCATAGGAGACACTATTTGACTGTAGTTACGGATGAACCGACGGTAGAAGTTATAAAAACCCAGAAAACGCTGTAGTTGCTTCCTTGAAGATGCCGTCGGCCACTCCGTCACAGCTTTAACCTTAGCTGGATCCGAATTCACCTGCCCACAATGTACCCCAGAAAAGTCACTGATGAAACGTGGAATTTGTATTTCTCTGCCTTGCCGAACAACTGATTCTCCTGTAGGCACTGGAGAACCTGGCGGACATGATCTACGTGCTCTGACAAGTCCTTAGAAAAAATCAAAATGTCATCTAGGTAGACGAACACTGAGCGGTTCAGCAAATCACGGAGAACGTCATTCACTAATGCCTGAAAGACAGCTGGGGCATTAATTAAGCCAAAGGGCATTACCAGATACTCGAAGTGGCCAAGAGGGGTATTGAAAGCGGTCTTCCACTCGTCCCCCTCCTTAATTCTGACTAGATGATAAGCATTGTGGGGATCTAGTTTGAAGAAGACAGTTACACCATTTAGCAGTTCAAACGCAGAATTAATCAATGGCAGAGGGTGCTTATTCTTCACAGTAATGTTGTTAAGACAGCTGTAATCAATACAGGGTCGTCCTGACTTGTCTTTCTTAGCCACAAAGAAAAAAAAAACTCCCAGGGGGGAGCTCAAAACAATGTCCAAATTATGCGCTTACGGGGAATAGCAGGAACAACGGATCGACTCACCAGAACCCCGTCTGCGACTGGTGAGCCTGGGAGTTTAACCAACGCGGGCAGGTAGCCAGCTGGTGGTTAGGAGCTCCACTTGTCATTCGGTGGGAGTCAGATGACTGCATGGGTTCATCCTAGTCTGGAAGACTGGTTTGCCCGGTTGTAAGCAGGAATGACAGGGTAGATAGGAACAGTGAGGGGACCTGGCGTTACCAAGGTTGATGACCGCCTAACACGGCGCCTTTCACGAAGATGGTTGTCAATTTTGACAGCACGGCCGATGAGTTCCTGTAGGTTACTGGTCTCAGATCTCCCCACTAAGCAGTCCTTTACCTCCTTGTTCAATCCCTTGAAAAATATGCTCTCATCCCACCTTAACTCACCTGCTAAGGTTCAGAATTGAACAGAATAATCAGCCACACAAGCGGAGCCCTGACACAGGTCAAGTAACCGGTTACTAGTATCACAATTTGAGACCAGGTGGTCAAACACGGAGATGATCTTGTTAGAGAATAGCTGAAAAGGAGCATGTTGTGTGAGAGGGTTGTTCCAAAAAGCTACTCCCCAGACTCGGGCCCTACCGGTGAGCAAATCTAGCACATATGCTATCTTGGAGCTATCGCTAGCATAGGTTAAGGGCTGCTGACCGAACACGAGCTAGCATTGAAATAAGAAAATCTTACTCTCCCCCAACTTCCCATTATAACGCTCAGATGCAGGGACATAAGGCTCATGGGGCAGAAGGGTACACACAGTGATAGCGGGTGACTCAGCATTTGTAGAGGAAGCAAGGAGAGGACCAACCTGTCTCTCTATGCGAGAAACACAGGTGGACAGCTGGTTAAGACTCCCAAGGATTCCTTGCAGCGTCTGCGAATGCTGACCGAGCAGAATACCCTGAGAGGATACGCTTGACGAACGGAAAAGCCTGGAGGGTCGACTTCCATGTCTGTGGGGTCCATGTTATGACCAGACCGTTCTGTCATGAATGGTGCGGGAAATAACACGATGAATCGGACCAAAATGCAGACAAGGACACAAAGAACGGTTTAAATGAATATTTAATAATACAGAAACAAGGGAATCCAAAAACAGGGTAAACAAACAAACAAAACGTGACGAGACGGTCAAGGGTAGACAGGAACAGGATCGCGGGAAACTATAACAAAAGGGGACAAAGAAACAGTGGTTAACAAACAAACAACGAAGAGCGATGGTTCAAACAAACAAAGTAAGGGAGCCAACCCACGGGAAGTTACCACACAAATGAGGAAAACGGTCTGGCATCGAATGTGTCCCACGTCCAGGAACTGGATACAGCTGGGTGGAACCACGCCTACCAGCTCCAGGCAGATACACACCAGGGGAACAACAGACAGAGGGAGACAAACACAAGCACAAAAGGAAAGGAAAAGACTGGCAGAAACAGGAATCCTGACAAGTACAAATAATTAATTAATTAGCATGTGGATCTTTAATTATAGTGAGATATGTTCATATAAACAGTGTTTGTTTCGCTCCTCTTTCTTGCTGATTGCAAATACATCATATACTTTATTTCCAGGAAACACTTGGCACACAGGAAATGATGGGCTTTCCATCTCCAATGGAATAAACAGAAGAACTACGTTTGAGTGGTTGCTAGGACTGGATCCCACACGACTACAGCTTGGTGACAAATTCAAGTTAAAACCCAACAAGTATATTTCTTTCCCCCTCTCCTTTATTCAGGTTTTGCTTTCATTTGTTGCCCATATTTTCTTTGCTGTTCTCTTGCCAGTCAATTTTTATACTAAATGCCAACAGTTGCACATTCAAAAGTAAACATATGAATTACCAAATGTTAAACAATATTGAGAAAATATTGCTGTTAAGCTATTTTACAGTTCTTTACAGTGCTAACCTTCGGTGGAACAGTAAGTGTTGTAATAGTTACATACAAAATAAATGCGATGCAATCTACTTGTGTACATTATGATTATTATTTTCACCCCCATTTTGCGTTTAAGTAGAAATTTGTTCATACAGTAGCATAATCTGTCAAAATGTGTTCCTTTCCAGTTCTTCCCTCTTTACTTTATGACCCTATATCTTTGTACTCTGTAGGTCAAATTTATTTCTAGAGGTCTTTAAACTAACATGTTTGTGATAATGATATTTACAGAGAACATGGATTCAGTGATTAACTCTGTCATTACAGAAATGAAGACACAGGTTTAACCTCTTCTCCTCCTACCCTCTTTTCCATAGACCAACGTTTGTCACTTTAAAGGGGGAAGAGAGGATGTTCATTGGTAGATAACAGGTCCACAGAAGATGCCATATAGAAGTGAACCTGGAGATTCATTTGAGATGCAGGTCACCAATGTGTGTCAAGTTATTCCAGTCATAAATCTGCAATAAACACTGTGTTTTGGTTAGCCATCTATTAAAGTGTTTAAGTTTTATGAGTTTAACGTGTATGTGGGCTGAGAACTTTATGATAGAAGTATATAAGTGTTTTAGGTCATTTGTTGCCCTTTTTAAAGTCTTTTTTGCCCTTTTTAATTTAATTTCTCCGGGGTGTCTATTTCCACCCGGGTGAAAATAGCATTTGCTGTGGGATCTGACTATTTACACCTGACTCCTCATCTATATCTTCAAAGAACGACAAAGTGTAGAAATGGGGTTATTCCATATCATGCATAGGTTGTCCGACACACATTTTCCTTAAAAGCACGGACAGGGAGTGTTGTGTGTGATGTTTGATTGATGTTGATGTTTATTTTAAAAACACAAACTTCTGGTAGACTTTCCAAGAAAGTATTAAAAAAATCATCCAGGTGACCATGGCTCGAATCGAGACTGTTTTAAAATTTTGTTGATTTATTATTTTTGTGGTTTGGTAAGATTTAGGCAACAAGGCTACATGGTAAGGTTTAGCCAAGAGAAAGAGGTGAGAGTTGAACCTGGGGCTACAGTGTCAAGAACTTTTAGCTTCTGTATATGGGGCATCAACTCTGACCACTGAGCTACCGGGCACCCCAGAAATATAAAACTTTTGCTAGATTAAACCATTTTTTTACCACTTTTTTTTACCAGAACCGTAGAAAAATCTATGCTGAGATTTGGTGTCAAGAAAGCACCCAGAAAGCCTCAAATAAAAATACTCAAATACTAATAGACCAAAATAACATCTGTAAAATGCATGAAAAAATGGCATGGGTTTTGCCACAAATGGTCTGGAATTATCCTAAAGTTGATATGTCTGTAAAGGGGAGACTTGTGGGTACCCATGGAAGCCAAATTTATAGGCAATAGAGTGACAGAATCTTGATTCATATTTGAGAGTCATCATTGACACTGCTCAGAAACTCCTCGGCTCTGATTGGTTGTTTTCCTTTGGGCGTGGTGCATTCTTGCAGATGTCATTAGGCACGCCAGGTGGAAGCAGAGGAAAACGATATTTCAAAAATGATCCGTCTCATGTGCACATTTTCTGTAAATTCTGTTAAACTTTAAACTCTGAACAATTGAATGGAAACTTGACAAAAGACTACAATATAACGACAAGTGCAAATTAAATCTTCCTAGGTACAAAGAAAAGCCAAAAAATCCAATCAAAGATTGTTCAACTTACTCCCAGTGATCACTCTTCTTACCTGATCAAAGTATTGTGCTGACAGGCAGTGAACGTGGTTACATCATGTCCGTCCCCTCTGTACGGAGAGACTAATTAGCAAACGTAGTGCAGCTGTGGAGGCAGGCAGTAGGTCACAAGGCTGATGAGGTGATAGAGAACAGGTGTGACACACCAAAGCGTCTGCCGGACAGGTGAGGCATGACTGCATCTGTAAAACAACAACACAGACACATGGCGATGTGGGAAATGGGGAGATGGGGGAGAGGGATATGGTGCAGATGTTGTCAAAACATAACTGTCAGTTAAAGCAAAAGTTCAACGTTTTGTTGGAAAAGTACTATTTTCTCTGTAGCAAAGAGTCAGTCAGATGAGAAGATACCACTCACTCACTCATATCAATCTGATAAATATGAAGTGTAAATTTGGCAAATAATGGGGGGTTATATGCCACACTATTTCCAGGCTCTTAGCCCCATTAAGTTTATTTTATTTGAAAACAGGGACAGTGCACATTAATAACATTACTGTTTATGTGCCAGAATTAGCCAAGAGGCTATTTTTCATCTGTAGTCCCTAGACAGATGTTAAAGTCACCCTAAAAACAGAACAGAATATAGAATATAGAAACAATTAGATTAACATTACAAAGTTACTAGCCAGGGCAAACTACAAAATATGCACAGCAATTAACAAACATGACAAAGTAGCATATATAATATCAATTTAGAAAACATCATTCAAGACGCAAGACACATCACACCACAGCATGCAAAGCAGAAGCACAAATACAGAATGTATGCTACACAATAAAAACAAGACCACAATAAGACAGCACGCAGTAAAAAGAGAAGATGGCTACAGGTTCAGCACAGAGGGACCGAGGACAGTAAGGTGTAATCAAGTGTTAGTGCTGACAGAGCTGAGCACCAATTAACCATCTCTTCAAATGAGCTCTGAATAAACTATAGCTATTCAGGTCTCTAACAGTTGCTGGGATGGAATTCCATTGTAGTGCAGCTCTAACAGAGAATGCAGACTGACTAAAAGAACTTTTCCTAAGTGTAATAATACAGTCCCCTCTTGCTGCAACCTCTTGTGAACCCATATGTAGTTGTTCTTATGTTGACAAACTGTCTAAACGGAGGAGAGGTGGAACCATGTATAATCTTGTACATATGACAAGTATTTACATATTTAATCAAATTGTCCCAACTCAGCAGGTTATATTTTCTTAAAATTGAGCAATGATGAAAATCTACTGGTTTCTTGTCAAGGATTTTAACTGTTCGTTTATACAGAGATTATTACTATTGGTTTTAGAGAAGTGTTACTAGCCTGTGACCATATAGTTAAACAGTAGATGATGTGGGAAAAAAACATAGAATGCATATACATCTTAGCCACCTCTGTTGACATATAATCTCAAATGAACCTGAAGTTTGAGAGATTGAATTTGACCCGGTTACAGACCTTTTTCACCTGAGCCTTGAAAGAAAGTTTAGAGTCAACCAAAACACCAAGGTACTTGTATTCAGATACAACCCGTAGCCTCTCCCCTGATACAAAGATATCCGGCTCAACACTAGGACTGCTCTTCTTGGTGAAAAACATACATACTGTTTTAGACACATTCAGCTGCAAACAGCATTGCTTTAACCATGCTGTTACATGAGTCATGGAGTTTTTAAGTTTATCAGCAACCTGTGTCATGCTGCTACCATGTACATAAATGACTGTGTCGTCAGCATACATTTGGCTGTTGGCATATGGATATACATATGGTAAGTCATTGATATATAATGTAAATAGCAAAGGGCCCAGTATGGATCCTTGTGGGACTCCTGTGGATAGATGAAGAGCAGCTGATTGATGATTCTGTATCTGAACCGACTGAGATCGATTTGACAAAAAACTAGCTAACTTTGACATGAGAATTCTATGATTAACAGTATCAAATGCCTTCTTGAGGTCAAGGAACACAGCTCCAACAACACCACTTTTATCAAGTAGATATTTGATTTTTTTCTGTTAAAAAACAGTTGGCTGTTTCAGTTGAATAATTGGCTCTGAAGCCGAATTGCATTGGGTGCAGAGTAAAAGAGCTATTGTTTAAATGGCAGGTGATTTGTTCAGCTACTACTTTCTCTGCAACCTTTGACACTGTAGGTAGGATACTGATAGGTCTGTATCTGCAGGTTGACACAGGATCTCCACATATAAATATTGGGATGACAACAGCCGACTTCCAAACACTCGGAAACAATCCCTCAGAAATTGAGAGGTTAATGATTTTGGTAATAGGATTAGTTAGTGTTGTACTGAGCTCTTTGAGCATAACTGCATCCTTACCAAATATATCCTTTGCTCTGGATTGTTTCAGAGATCGAATCATTCTGGCAATCTCTGATTCAGATACAGTCCTTATCCTGAAAGCAGGTTCCATTGTATTAACTGGACAAACATTAGTGTACTCAGGTGAAAAACACTGTGCAATAGTAGCCACAGAAACGATAAAGTAGTGGTTAAGAGCTTCTGCGACTTCCGCAGGATCGTTTGTAAGCGTTCCATTTATTTTAAGTTCAAGCAGTTTCCTCTCTTTATTTTTGACACAGGAGGGAACCCGCCTCCTGCTCTGGTACGTGCTGATGTGTTACGGTGACGTATTACGTTATTTCCGGTGCTTGTGTGTTGGTCACTCGTTGTTGTTTCACTGTTAGCTGCTCTCGCTAAATTCAACTGTTTTTGCTATAATATTCACCACAGCGGCTAACTACCGCTTAACATTTAAACATCCACTAGTTCTACTCAAGCACTCACAGCTCTCCTTCTTTCAGCCGCTTTCTGGCTAATTAATCGTTACACGCTGTTAGCCACTTTAGCTTAGCAGTTAGCTTCACGGCTGGTGATGGCTTCCCCCGCTCTCTCTTGCTCGGAGTGTCGTATGTTTAGCTACTCCTCTGCCTCCTTTAGTGATAATGGTAAGTGTAATAGGTGTAGTGTATTTGTAGCGCTGGAGGCGAGGCTCAGTGAGTTAGAGGCACGGCTCCGCACCATGGAAGCTCAGTCTTACGCTACAGTAGCTAGCCAGCCACCTACAACTTTAGCCGGTGCGAAGCCACATAGTGTAGCGTTAGCTCCTGCTAGCCCTCCCCCGGCAATCCCTGAGCAGCCAGGGTCCTCCTGGGTAACTGTGAGAGGAAAGCATAGTTCTAAATCGAAGCCCATGGTTAACCATCCACCCGTTCACGTGTCAAACAAGTTTTCTCCACTCAGTGACACGCCTGCTGAGAAAACAACACTGGTTATTGGCAGCTCCATTTTGAGAAACGTGAACTTAGTGACACCAGGGACAATAGTAAAATGCATCCCAGGGGCCAGAGCGGGCGACATTGAATCCTATTTGAAACTTCTGGCTAGGGATAGACGTAAATATGGTAGGATTGTTATTCACGTCGGCGGTAATGACACCCGATTACGTCAATCGGAGGTCACTAAAATTAATGTGGAGTCGGTGTGTTCTTATGCAAAAACTATGTCGGACTCCGTAATTTTCTCTGGTCCCCTGCCCAACTTGACTTGCGATGACATGTATAGCCGCATGTCATCATTCCGTCGCTGGCTGTCTGAATGGTGCCCGGTAAATAATGTGGGCTTCATAGATAATTGGCAGTCTTTCTGGGGGAAACCTGGTCTTATTAGGAGAGATGGTATTCATCCTACTTTGGAGGGTGCCGCTCTCATATCTAAGAACCTGGACGCAGTTGTTAGCGGTCTAAAACCATGACAACCCAGTGTTGGGATCAGGAAGCAGAGTCGCAGTTTAATACACCTCTCTGCGCTGCCCTTATCGCAGGTGCCCAGGAAGCAGAGTGGCAGTCTTACACACCTCTCTGCGCTCCCTGTGGAGCATTTTCCAGCTCAGTTTAGTATACAAACACTGTCTGCCCCACGATCATTTAAATTAAACAGATCAAAAATGAACAGAAGAGGAGCTACAAAGAAAAACTTGATACAAATCAACGCAAAATCTGCGACAATGCAACAATATCAGAAAATAAAATGTGGACTTTTAAACATTAGATCTCTCTCATCTAAAGCTGTATTAGTAAACGATCTGATATCAGACAACCATATTGATTTACTCTGTCTGACCGAAACCTGGCTGCGTCCCGAAGAATATGTTAGCCTAAATGAATCCACTCCTCCCAGTCATATTAATACTCATATTTCTCGAGGCAGTGGTCGAGGAGGAGGCGTTGCAGCTATTTATAATTCAGGCCTATTAATAAACCCTAAACCTAAACTAAATTATAATTCATTTGAAAGTCTTGTTCTTAGTCTTTCACATTCAACCTGGAAAACTGTGCAGCCAATTATATTTGTTATAGTGTACCGTGCTCCTGGTCCGTACTCTGAATTTCTGTCCGAATTCTCAGAGTTTCTGTCAAATTTAGTCCTTAAATCCGACAAAGTAATCATTGTAGGTGATTTTAATATTCATGTGGACAGCGATAATAATAGTGTCAGTATCGCGTTTATCTCTCTATTAGATTCGATTGGTTTTAGTCAGAGTGTACATAAACCTACTCACTGTTTTAATCACACCCTCGACCTTGTTTTGGTTTATGGTGTGGAAATTGATGACTTAATAGTCTTTCCACAGAATCCTATTTTATCAGACCATTATTTAATAACTTTTGAATTCATATTACAGGACTACTCACCACTGGGTAAAAGTGTCTACACCAGATGTTTATCTGATAGTGCTATAACTAAATTTAAGGAAGCGATTCCATCTGCATTTACTTTAATGCCTCATCCTAATATTCAAGACTCTTGCACTAACGTTAGTTTCTCTGAAATTGATCACCTTGTTGAAAGTGTTGCAGGCTCTCTAAGAACAACACTTGACTCTGTTGCTCCTTTAAAAAAGAAGATAATAAAACAGAGGAAGTTAGCTCCGTGGTATAACTCACAAACCCGTGAATTAAAACAAATATCGTGAAAGTTGGAAAGTAAATGGCGCTCCACTAAACTGGAGGAATCCCACTTAGTTTGGCAAGAAAGTCTTAAAACCTATAGGAAGGACCTCCGTAATGCCAGAGCAGCATATTACTCATCTTTAATAGAGGAGAATAAGAACAATCCTAGATTTCTTTTCAGCACTGTAGCCAGGCTGACAGAGAGCCAAGCTCTATTGAGCCATGTATTCCTATAACCCTCAGCAGTAACGACTTCATGACCTTCTTTAATGACAAAATTATAACTATTAGAGACAAAATCAACTCGCTTGGCACTATTTTTTCATCAAACCCAGGAACCTTACAAACTGTACGACCTGATATATTCTTGGACTGCTTTTCTACAGTCGACCTTAACAAATTAAACTCTACTATTTCAGCATCAAAACCTTCTACTTGTCTTCTGGACTCTATTCCAACTAGGTTACTTAAAGAAGTGTTACCTTTAATTAGCACTCCTGTATTAGATATGATTAACATGTCTTTATCAGCAGGTTATGTACCAATGTCTTTTAAAGTAGCTGTAATTAAACCTCTTCTTAAAAAGCCCAGTCTTGATCCTGAGGTACTAGCCAACTATAGACCTATATCTAACCTTCCTTTTCTCTCTAAGATCCTCGAGAAATTAGTTGCCAATCAGTTGTGTGACTTTTTACATAATAATGAGTTATTTGAGGATTTCCAGTCAGGATTTAGAGCAAATCATAGCACTGAGACAGCACTGGTGAAAATTACTAACAACCTTCTAATAGCTTCAGACAAAGGACTTGTCTCTGTACTTGTCTTACTAGATCTTAGTGCTGCCTTCGACACTATTGACCATCACATCCTGCTACACAGACTAGAGCATCTGATCGGCATTAAAGGAACCGCACTGAGCTGGTTTAAGTCATATTTATCAGATAGATCTCAGTTTGTACATGTTAATGACAAATCCTCCATGCACACTAAAGTTAGTCACGGAGTCCCACAGGGTTCTTTCCTTGGACCGATTCTTTTCACCTTATATATGCTTCCCTTAGGAAATATTATAAGGAAGCACTCCATTAACTTTCATTGTTATGCTGATGATACACAATTATATTTGTCGATCAAACCAGAAGAAACCCATCAGTTAGATAAACTTCAAATGTGCATTAAGGAAATAAAAAGCTGGATGACCTGCAATTTCCTGATGTTAAACTCAGACAAAACTGAAATTATTGTACTTGGCCCCAAAGGCCTCCGAAATTCAATAGCTAAAGACATTGTTACTCTGGATGATGTTGTGTTGTCCTCCAGCACCACAGTAAGGAATCTGGGTGTTATTTTTGATCAGGATATGTCCTTCGATTCTCACATAAAACTAACAACAAGGACTGCATATTTTCACCTGCGTAATATTGCAAAAATTAGGAACATTGTGTCTCAGAATGATGCAGAGAAACTTGTTCATGCATTTGTTACTTCTAGGCTGGACTATTGCAATTCCTTATTATCAGGCTGCTCCAATAAGTCTGTTAAGAGTCTCCAGTTGGTCCAAAATGCTGCAGCTCGTGTACTAACTAAAACAAATAGAAGAGAACATATTTCTCCTGTATTAGCTTCTCTGCACTGGCTACCTGTAAAATCTAGAATAGAATTTAAAATCCTTCTCCTTACGTACAAAGCTCTTATTGGTCAGGCTCCGTCGTATCTTAAAGAGCTCATAGTACCGTATCACCCAACTAGATCTCTGCGCTCTGAGAATGCAGGGCTACTCGTCGTTCCTAGAGTCTCCAAAAGTAGAATGGGAGGCAGAGCCTTCAGCTACCAAGCTCCTCTCCTGTGGAACAAACTCCCAAATGTTATTCGGGAGGCAGACACTGTCCCCATATTTAAGAGTAAACTTAAAACTTTCCTTTTTGATAAAGCTTACAGCTAGGGCTTACGATGAGACTTTATTCTGCTTAATTATGCTGCTATAGGCCTAGTCTGCCGGGGGATAATACTTTTCCTGATACTCTGAGCTTCTCTCCTCTCTGTCTGAATCATTCATGTCCCATCAATGCATGTTACTGATTCAGCTTCTTCCCCGGAGCTGTTTGTGCTTTGTCGTCTCGCAGGTCTCTGCTGATCGTGGTGGTGCTTGCTGCCATGGTCCTACATGACGCTTCCTGCTGCTATTGTCACTGTTACTCATATATACTATCACTAGTTTAATAAACTATAAAATTTGTAGCTGTATCGCAGCTGCTATTGCCACTACTCATCATTGATCATGTTTGCCACCATAATTATTATCATTTTCATATTCTGTCACCTTAGCTGTGCTTGTTTCTACTATTCTGTTGTATTAACTGCCTTAACATATACGTTATATTCACATTACTATAAATATTATAGTTACTGTTAGGCTTTGCTTGCATCTCTGGAAGTGTGTCTGTCTGTCTCTCTCTGTCCATCTGTGTGTCTTTTCTCTCTTTCTCTCTCCTTTTCTTCCTCCCCAACCGGTCAAGACAGATGGCCGTCCTCCACAGAGCTGGGTCTGTCTGACGTTCCTGCCTGTTATAGGGAAGGTTTTCGTTGCCACTGTACTCTACAGAGGAATTGTTGGGTCTATGTAAATCATAAATAAGTCATTGAGTGTGGTCTTTACCTACTCTGTAAAGTGTCCTGAGATAACTTTTGTTATGATTTGACACTATAAATAAAATTGAATTGAATTGAATTTTGATGTCCTGTTAATTTTTTTAGCTGGTTCCAGATCATTTTAGAGTTGCCTCTTGCCTTTTCTATTATGGTTAAGAAAAAATCTGCCTTTGCTTTTCTTAGTTTCTTTACCACTTTGTTCCTTAAACTAGCAAAGTGTTGTCTGTCATGACTCAACTTAGTTTTTATTGCAGTTTTTAAAACAAGATCCCGTTCTTTCATAAGTTTAAGGATGTCTGCATTTATCCAAGGGACAATGTTTTTATTATTTTTGCGCCTAAATTTGCAGTTAAAAAGTTTAACAATGCTTTGTAGTTTCTTTGAGAATATTTGACTATCTTTCTTCATTGTCTATGACCAACAGTAAATCATCTCACTCAATCTGTTCAACAGCACTTTTAAAATCCTCCTGTTTGGTTTTGGGGATTCCAAAAGATTCATATTCCTTGGCACTAGTGCTAAACCGCTTATTGCTTAGTTTTCTGGCTACCAGTGTCAAATTGTGGTCAGTTACCATATTATAGGATTTTAAAATCAGGTCTGTTACAAAATATTTAATCAATCTGAGTACTGGTTGAATTAGTTATTCTTGTGGGCCCATTAATCAGTTGCATATTTGAATTTCTTTCTAGAGGATTTTTCTCCCCAGTTGATGTTAAAATCTCCCATAATAATTACTTCTTTGTTGAAATTACATTCTTTTAATAATTTCTCTAATTTCTCATAGAAACTAATATTGGAAGAGGGAGGCCGGTAAATTACAATATGAGTAAAGGACATATGTGGTGACAAAATTATATTTAAACCAATACATTCCAATTCCTCACAGTTTGACCAATGGATTTCATTTCACTGGATTCTGTCTTTCACATAACATAAATCATAACTCCTCCTCCCTTTGAGCCCACTCTATCTGTCCTATAAAAGTTAAAACCAGGGACTTTTAATGCTGCTGATGGAGTGTTTTTGTGCAGCCAAGTCTCAGATAAACAAAGGAAGTCCAAATTAGGATCCAGCAAAAGATGATGCACTTGATCACTTTTAGATTTAATACTTCTTCTGTTCAAATGGCTTAGCTTAGCTTAGGCTTAGCTTTATGATCCCAAACAATTTTTGAGTGATTGACAGTCCGAAAGACATCCCCCTTCCTGTTCTTTGAGTGCGCCGGATTAATCAATTTCCTGTTTACTTTGTGCAAAATAACTGGCCGGCCTCGCCGCTCCCGACCTCGCCACCGGCAACCAAACTCTCCCCCAGCGCCAACAGGCCCCCAACGGCATGTCGCGTCCCGTCAGTCCCGGTCCTAGAAACCTTCACCAGCCCGGCCACCGTGACCGCCACACCAGCTCCCCCAATCCGGGCAGGCAGCACACTCCCAACAGCGCGAAACAAGCGGTGGCGATGAGGAAGGTTAGTTTGCTGAACATAATCAAACAGTAACTTTTCTCCAGTGCGTACCTGTGAGACAGCTGTATTGCGTGTAGCGTCCGCTTGGACGCTGGCCTCAATCTCCGTGCCAGCATGGAGCGGGTCGGGGCACGTATGAATATCTCCAGACAATAGCAGACAGATCGTAACGATCAGCGCATCACTGTGTCGAAGTACAGCTGGTGGATAAATGAATGTCAAAGCTAGAGCATGTTTCCCATATCCAAAGTTTCCCACGGCCTGGTTTGTTTGTTGACTTAGCAGATCAGCATTGTTTGCATATGTTTTTCAACAAAGGTTTGGGTAAAAGTTAGTGTTAAAAGAGCTTAAAAAGTTAACAAGCAATCCGTATATCAAGAGACCTGTGACTACACCTGCTCTACCTGCAGCCATCTGTAGGTGCAACCGGCACCGAAAGATGATTGTTCATTTTCTGGATTAACTCGAACTGGCAGTTTGATTAAAAGTAGGCCCAAAGCCTGCTGGAACAGACCTCAAGACCTCAAAGACTAGGCCCAAAAGTTTGGCTGCCATGCCTTCTCCCCCACAACAGGTCACACCCAGGTGTGAATTCTCCAAGGCACCCAAACTGTTCATTGGCTGAATTGACCACTGACTATGACATCACCTGGGCCTATATAAAGTGAAGCACACAACCGCTTCTTTCTCTTTCTACCGGATCTCCCTCCTGCTCTTCTCCAACTCTACGCGATCCTGCGGATCCAGGAGACAAGCTGCCCGCTGTCCCCTCGGACCTGGACCTGGCCTATGGCGTGGGATCACCAGCAAGGTTAACCAACAGGTTATCCTCAACTGAGCACAGCACAGAGCGATCTGTTTCCTCTTTTGCCTAAGAGCCACAATCAGACAAGAACTACCACGGAGCTTCCTTTCTTCACCCAGCCACTGGCATCAAGCAACGCAAAACATCTTCCATCTCATTGACTGGTAATTAATCACCAACTGGGCATTACTACATGTTATAGGACTTTATGAACGGCTAGATACCATTGTAACTTTGTCATAACAACTGAGAGATCAGGCTTTTGGTGCTTCATGTAACTTAAGTGTTCACACCTTCTCTGCAGGGGTCCGAGCCCCCACCTCTTCTCTTTGTCTCTCTCTCACACACACACACACACACACGCACACACACACATACACACAAACATACGTTTGCTGTTAGCTTTAGTTAGTTTATTGTGTTTTGTTTGTTGCATTTATTAATCTGTTAATAAATGTTTGTGTTTACCATATGTCTGTTTATTTAATATTACACAAAGGTGAATGAGCCAGCTTCTACTAAGAAAAGAACTTTTAAATCCTTCAACTAATTAAACTATTACATTTATCGGTGTTTAACCCTTAATTAGTAGTTTAATATATTTAATGAGACTTTAATATTAGTTATCACTCCGTCTATGACGGTGGTGCCCCGAGGAACTCTGGTTTGACTAGAGTCATTTTTATTATCTTTGATAATTATTGGTGATAACTAATATTTCCTTGATTAACGATAAGTTTATTGAGAATACTCAATCTCATAATCTGAACGTGAGTCAAGGCCCTACATTTGATTGGTTCTCCGTGTGAAGTTTTTAATAAATTGAAGTTATTAATTTTTAGTAATTTTTCTTTATTAATTTTCCTTATCAAATATTTCATTTAAAAGTCACACTATTGATCCAATTAAACCCAAAGTACCTACATTGGTGCCCCGTGTGAGGCTTATTTATGCTGGCTGGCAATAATTCATAATTGTGTGATATTAATATTCGTCATATTTTTGGCCATTTTACAATTGTTTGATTTTTCATCCAAAATTTTCCAAAAGTAGTTCCCTTGAACTCCACTTGTCTTCTACAGGAGTAGACATCCAGCTGTACTTACAAACAAGTACAAAGTGGCGTTATTTGATTAATTCTCCAAATTTAGCTAAGGCGATTTGATTGATAACCTCTGTAAGCCTGATAGTTACCCTTAAGATTTTGCTGTTGCTGCTAGCTATTGAAGTTTGGTTTAGCATTGGAATATCACATATACAATGCAATCCAATGAGTCTTGTCAGAAATTGTTGCTAAATTAAGTGCTCCTTCCCCTTAACTCATAGCGTGCCCCCGGCCCTATGAACCCGAGAGCTTGAACTGTTGGAACTGCCTTGCATTTCAACCTGAGTGGAGATAGATAGAGCCACAGTGTGCTACCAGCCCTGTGAAATAAAGTTACATGCCCAGCTGTTTCTTCCACGTGTCTCAGCTTGAGTAGTACTTTATAGATATTATTCCCTGACTGACTGCCCTGCATCTCAGTTAGTGTAAATTCTGGTCCCAGAACCACATAGTACTGTAGTTGCCCCTCCCGGTGCAGGGAGCAAGCTACCCACATAGTAGACCAGAGGAACTGTTGTTTAAGGCTAGTGTACTGCCCAAGTCACGTCACAACGTGTCTGCCAAGCAACACCAGAGCCAAAACAATTGCATTGTTGTACTAAGACAACAAGTTTTAATCTCACCTTCCATTTTAACACAATGGAGAACCCATATGTAGAGAATTTCATTTCTTCCCTAGCACAGAGCCTTAAACCTGGCTACCCTGAGTTCATTAAAACATTGAACTTAAGTGAGTGCAGTAAAGAAATAGAATCCCGTCTCAGCGACACATCCAAAGGGTCAGTGTTGAGATGTTTGCTCCTGAACTTCCACCGGCAAACTAACATTGTCTGTCAGAGCAAAACAGTGTTAGAAAAGGAGATAGAATCCCTTAAAGCTCACAATGCTAATCTCATTAGTGAAGTTCAGATAGCAAATCATATAGTCCTGCGTTATTTAGAAGATTTGCACTAAGCAGAGTCAGAGCTCTTCTCACACAAAAATACATTTTTAGGGCTCAGATCAGAAACTCTTGCCCAATCAAAGTCATTGAGCCATGTTGATTCTGGCTTTTCAGATTCAAATTTCTCCCTCAATGAGAGCTTAACGCCCTCTCCAGAGCCGACCAGGGAAGTTCAGTCCTGCTCTACCTCCTCACTGCATCACTTTGAGAGTGATGACAGAGCTAGCATAGTCTTGCCTTCACAAACGGTGACCTCACAATGCCCCCGCCTTGAAGAGCTTGAGCTTCTAGCTAAAGATATGGACGTGTTTGATCCAGACAACTGCGATCAGAACATTGAGGACCATTTTAGGGAATTAGATGAAAATATAATTGACCTGCCCAATGCAACACAGAGAGAGAAAGTTAAACTTGTGTGGAAAACCAGCTCAAAAGCTGTCCACAAAGTTATACAGTCTCAACCTGCCAGAGTCAGAAATGACTACAATGAGCTCCGTCATGCACTGACAGAAGAATTTGCTTCTACTGCAGACGAAATCGCTTCTTTGGTTGCAGCTAGTCAAATTAAACATTCCCGTCAAGAGAGTCCCAGGGACTACTATAGACGTTTGAGACACCCATACTTTCAAGGAAAGAATGCACCAGGCTTAGAAGAGAACCCAACCGTTAAGTCCCTGTACTTGCAGAATCTTCATCCTTGTATACATACGCACGTTATTCTTGAGACAAGAAAAGATAACCTCTCTCTTAACCAAGTTAGGAAAATAGCACAGGTGGCTTGGGAAACTGTTGTCAATTGCAAAGCAAGGGAAACAACATCTGCTTCCAGCAGCTCAAACACCGTGAGGTCACACAGACCTTCTGTCTCAGAATCCCACCCTCAGAACAGATCGAAAGGGGGGGACAAAACACAGCATAGGGACGCAGAGCGTAAACGCCATGTCCGCCAGCTGCCATGGGATAGTCATGCCCAGAGCAGGAGCTGTAGAAGGCCATATTCTGAGATCCTGGACCAGCATAATGACCTGCCAAACCACTGCTCAGATGATGACCACAGCATCTCTGACCGCAGCTCAGAATCCGACAGTGATAGTGCCTCTGACTGTCTTTCTGTACACGGCTACAGGCAGCGTTACAGCCCTGAGCCACGAGTGAAAAAGAACTTCAGACAACAGAGCTCCAGAGTCCGCTCCTCTCGGTTCTGTAGGTAACAGTCCGTCTGTACTGATAGTAAGATTAATGCACGCTCAGCAGCCTTACCTTTCTTACAGTTGAATTGGTAAACTTTGATTTGTTAGCAGTCGCAGCAAACTCAATAAGACCCAAATTGTAATTGGACTTAACACCTTGTACAAACTTTGTAAATACTTTTGGATCAGCTCCTTGTATTTTGTAATAAGCTCACTGGTAAACACTAGTTTAGGACACATCTCATGATTGACACACCAATCATACAACTGTCCTCATGCAACTGACAGCTGCATCTCATCTGTATCTAACGCTAAGACATTTACATAACTAACACTTCTGTTCTCACTAACCTGAAGAGTAGCTGAGAAACAATGTTTATTATGTATTTCGTATAGTGTCATTGTCATGTTTAGATTTTGTTTGGTAACTTTTGTTCTTGCCTAGTCGAGATATTAGTAGTGTTTAGCCAATTCCCAGTTGGTGAAATAACTGCCCAAAACGTTGCAAACGCTAAATGAACTGACAAATGAACTCTGTACATCTATGGACTGTGAAAGATGCCCTTAAAACCGCACATCGGGTGCAGTCTGAAGGACATCGGGGGGATATGTAGGTGCAACCTCAAAGACTAGGCCCAAAAGTTTGGCTGCCATGCCTTCTCCCCCACAACAGGTCACACCCAGGTGTGAACTCTCCAAGGCACCCAAACTGTTCATTGGCTGAATTGACCACTGACTATGACATCACCTGGGCCTATATAAAGTGAAGCACACAACCGCTTCTTTCTCTTTCTACCGGATCTCCCTCCTGCTCTTCTCCAACTCTACGCGATCCTGCGGATCCAGGAGACAAGCTGCCCGCTGTCCCCTCGGACCTGGACCTGGCCTATGGCGTGGGATCACCAGCAAGGTTAACCAACAGGTTATCCTCAACTGAGCACAGCACAGAGCGATCTGTTTCCTCTTTTGCCTAAGAGCCACACTCGGACAAGAACTACCACGGAGCTTCCTTTCTTCACCCAGCCACTGGCATCAAGCAACGCAAAACATCTTCCATCTCATGGACTGGTAATTAATCACCAACTGGGCATTACTACATGTTATAGGACTTTATGAACGGCTAGATACCATTGTAACTTTGTCATAACAACTGAGAGATCAGGCTTTTGGTGCTTCATGTAACTTAAGTGTTCACACCTTCTCTGCAGGGGTCCGAGCCCCCACCTCTTCTCTTTGTCTCTCTCTCACACACACACACACACACACACACACGCACGCACACACACACATACACACAAACATACGTTTGCTGTTAGCTTTAGTTAGTTTATTGTGTTTTGTTTGTTGCATTTATTAATCTGTTAATAAATGTTTGTGTTTACCATATGTCTGTTTATTTAATATTACACAAAGGTGAATGAGCCAGCTTCTACTAAGAAAAGGAACTTTTAAATCCTTCAACTAATTAAACTATTACATTTATCGGTGTTTAACCCTTAATTAGTAGTTTAATATATTTAATGAGACTTTAATATTAGTTATCACTCCGTCTATGACGGTGGTGCCCCGAGGAACTCTGGTTTGACTAGAGTCATTTTTATTATCTTTGATAATTATTGGTGATAACTAATATTTCCTTGATTAACGATAAGTTTATTGAGAATACTCAATCTCATAATCTGAACGTGAGTCAAGGCCCTACATTTGATTGGTTCTCCGTGTGAAGTTTTTAATAAATTGAAGTTATTAATTTTTAGTAATTTTTCTTTATTAATTTTCCTTATCAAATATTTCATTTAAAAGTCACACTATTGATCCAATTAAACCCAAAGTACCTACACATCTTGCTATTGACATTTCTCCATCTCCATCAATAATTCTTAATTTAAATTTTATTTATAGTGCCAAATCATAACAAAAGTTTATAGAGTATGTATAGACCACACTCTGCAACTTATTTAAGATTAACATAGACCCAACAATTCCCCCGTAGACTACGGTGGCAATGAAAACCTTCCCTATAACAGGCAGGAACGTCGGAAAGACCCAGTTCTATAGAGGATGGCCATCTGGCCATCAAGAAAAGGAGAGGGAAAGTTAGAAAAACAAAGACGGACAAAAGACAGAGAGACAGACACACTTCCAGAGATGCAAGTAACCAAAGAGTGACAGTAACTATAACAATATCTATAGTAATGTGAATATGACTCATATGTTATGGCAGTTAATACAGCAGAATAGTAGGAACAAGCACATCAAAGTTGATAGAATATGAAAATGATAATAATTATGGCAAACATGATCAATGATGAGTAGCGGCAATAGCAGCTATGATACAGAGAGACATACCACTGATGGTGTTTTTATGGCTACAAATTTTATAATTTATAAGACTAGTGACAGTATATATGACTGATAGTTATAGAAGTAGCAGGAAGCGTCATGCAGGACAACGGCAGCAGGCACCACCACGATCAGCAGAGACCTGCGAGATGACAAAGCACAAACAACTCCGGGGAAGAAATTGAATCAGTAACATGCATTGATGAGACATGAATGACACAGACAGAGAGGAGAGAAGGTCAGAGTATTAGGAAAAGTATTATCCCCCGGCAGACTAGGCCTATAGCAGCATAATTAAGCAGAACAAAATTATCTTAGGCACACATGCAGGCTCTAAGAGAAATTGAATGTCAATAACAACATAGCTGAGGGCTCATAAGCCCTAGCTGTAAGCTTTATCAAAAAGGAAAGTTCTAAGTTTACTCTTAAATATAGGGACAGTGTTTGCCTCCTGAATAACACTTGGGAGTTGGTTCCACAAGAGAGGAGCTTGGAAGCTAAAGGCTCTGCCTCCCGTTCTATTGTTGGAGACTCTAAGAACAACAAGTTGCCCTGCATTTTCAGAGCGCAGCGATCTAGTTGGGTAATATGGTACTATGAGCTATTTAAGATACGACAGAGCCTGACCAATAAGAGCTTTGTAGGTAAAAAGAAGGATTTTAAATTCTATTCTAGGTGCTACAGGTAGCCAGTGCAAAGAGGATAATAGAGGAGAAATATGTTCTCTTCGATTTGTTTTAGTTAGTACACAAGCTGCAGCATTTTGTACCAACTGGAGACTCTTAACAGAATTATTGGAGCAGCCTGATAATAAGGAGTTGCAGTAGTCCAGCCTAGAAGTAACAAATGCATGGACTACTTTTTCTGCATCTTTCTGAGACACATTGGGCCTCATTTATCAATCTTGCATAAAACGGGCGCAGATCTGAGTGCAGAATTGGTGGTATGACAGGACCCACGTGTGATTTATGAAACATTCTTATGGGACCAATCTCAGCGTACGAATGAGCGGGCCTTGATAAATGCGGCGGCTGAATTTGATCGTCATTAACATGTTACGCCCTTAAACATTCCTGGTTCGAGGCCTCGCCCACTGAGGTCAAACATGCAGAGGAGAAACGCTGGGAAGAAAAGACACTTTACCGACACACAGATCGGCATCCTGACATCCGAGATGGAGCAAAGATGTGCTTTTTGTCAGTCTTAAGAGTGGAATAAAAGGGGCCCATAAAAACGCTGTATGGAAAGGAATAATGGAGGAAGTCAACCCGAAGCAGCGCTCCACTGTGATCCGTGTGCGCCTGTGCATGTGTGCGCACTGCTGAACCTGTGCTCCTGCTCTGTAGCGGGGTTTGCCAGTGGGGTTATTAGGTATTTCGTTAGAGGATAACCTTTGTCGTCTAGAAGAACCATACCAAGATGTTAATCACCTGATACCTTGTTTGATTTAATGCAATTTATCGAGGGTAGCCACTTACCGAGGAGATGACTTTGGCTCTGCAGTGCGCTTTCCTTTTCATTCATTCATCTTCAACCTTGTCCCTGTCAGGGTCGCGGGGGGCTGGAGCCGAGGTTTTTTTAAAATATAAAAGAATCGTGTGTGTCCCCCGGGCCATCTGGCCACCACGTCAAAAAGCGATAGCTTGGCATCACAAATCACCTGTACATCTATCGAGTGGTAGTTTTTGCGATTGATGAACGCGTAATCATTCATGGATGGTGCCTTCAGACGCACATGAGTACAATCAATCACTCCAACCACAATTTTAATTTTTTTATTCGTTTTAAGAATCCGTTTTGATCTGTTCTTAATATGTGACTGCTTATGCTTAATGACAGCTGAGGTTAGTTAATTATTTTCAGTTTTGCTGTGCTGCACCGCAAATACACAGACTCAAATTTGCGTACACGACCTCAGACCAGACGTGAGATTTGATCGTAGCTCCCGCTCACGCCCAAATTGATAAATGCGGACGTTTGCCAGGAAATGGTTGTACGCGCGTTTTTCTGCCGTACGTTTGTTTGATAAATGAGGGACAATGTTCCTAATTTTCGCAATGTTACGGGGGTGAAAATATGCAGTCCTTGTTAATTTTATGCGAGAATCAAAGGACATATCCTGGACAAAAATAACACCCAGATTCCTTACTGTGGTGCTGGAGGACAACAAAACATCATGAGTGACAATGTCTTTAGCTATTGAGTTTCGGAGGCCTTCAGTGCCCTGAAGCTCCAAGTGCTCGACACTCCGAACCCGAGCAGAGTTGTCCAGTATCATCGGATCAAATGGCCTCAAGCAAAGCAGCACAAGCTGTGGCAACAGTTTAATGAGGACACATCTGGGATCATCAACGCAACAGCAAAAGGAGATGCAGAGGGACGACTCAAGAGCCTGAACACCATCATCACAAGCTTCGGGGGTGAGAGATTCGGGGTTGAGGAGCCCAAGTCCAGCAAGCCCACCTACACCAACAACAGTAGAGCAGACAAGATTCACCAGCTGTGGAAAGAGCTGCGGTTGCAAGACAGCAAGTGAAGCGGAAAAACCACCTCTCGCAGAGCTTCAACACACCATCCGGAGAAAGCTCACGACCCTGCGCAGGGCAGAATGGCACAGGAGACAGAGGACTGAGAGAGCCAGGAAGCGAAGCTCCCCCTTAGCCAACCCCTTTGGCTTCACAAAGAGGATATTGGGGCAGAAGCGCAGTGGACGTCTTCACTGTTCCAAGGAGGAGGTAGACGACTACCTCTCCAACACCCTCCGCGATCCAGACAGAGAGCGAGAGCTAGGACCACAGAAAGCCCTCCTGGATGTACCAGCCCCTCCAGTGGAGTTTAACACCTCAGAACCCACCTGGAAGGAAGTCCAGGAGGTGGTAACATCTGCAAGAGCAAGCTCTGCTCCAGGTCCCAGCCAAGTGCCTTACAAGGTATACAAGCGCTGGCCAAACCTCCTCAGAATCCTGTGGAACCTACTGCGGGTGATTTGGCGCAGAGGAACCATCCCGGATCAGTGGAGACAGGCAGAGGGAATCTGGATTCCAAAAGAGGAGAATTCCACCAAGCTGGAGCAGTTCCGATCCATCTCACTTCTCAGTGTGGAGGGAAAGATCTTCTTTAGTCTCCTCACCAGAAGGATGACGGACTTCCTACTGAAGAACAAGTATGTGGACACCTCAGTACAGAAGGGGGCATTCCCGGAGTGCCCGGTTGTCTGGAACATACCGGAGTGGTCACCCAGCTGATCAGGGAGGCACGAGAGGGGAATGGAGACCTGGCGGTGCTTTGGCTCGACCTGGCCAATGCGTATGGGTCCATCCCCCATAAGCTTGTGGAAACCACCCTGGACCGTCACCACATTCCCTGCAAAATCAAGGACCTCATCCTGAACTACTGTGGGAACATCAGGCTGAGAGTTACATCAGGGAATGTAACATCTGACTGGCATCGGCTCGAGAAAGGGATCATAACTGGCTGTACGATCTCAGTTATCCTTTTCGCCCTTGCCATGAATATGTTGGTGAAAGCAGCTGAAACTGAGTGTAGAGGCCCCTTGTCTAAGTCTGGGGTTCGGCAATCCCCATTCGTGCCTTTATGGACGACCTGACGGTAACCACCACATCAGTGCCAGGGTGCAGGTGGATCCTACAGGGCCTGGAGAAGTTAATCTGCTGGGCTAGGATGAGCTTTAAACCAACAAAATCCAGGTCCATGGTCCTGAAGCAGGGAAAAGTGGTGGACAAGTTTCGCTTCCTTGTTGATGGAACGACCATACCATCGATCACTGAGAAACCAGTCACAAGCTTGGGAAAGACTTTTGATTGTAGCCTCAGAGACACAGCTTCCATCCAAGCAACCATCACGAAGCTGGAAGCTTGGTTGTCCACTGTAGACAAGTCTGGCCTACCCGGCAGGTTCAAGGCATGGCTGTACCAGCATGGCATTCTTCCCCGTATACTTTGGCCTTTGTTGGTTCACGAGGTGACTATGTCCACGGTAGAGACCCTGGAGAGAAAGATCAGTTC